>NW_006239101.1:283795-302707 GCF_000226075.1 Solanum tuberosum | reverse complement strand
GAGTGGGGGGGGTGGGGGGGGGGAATAGCTTCTGCTATTTGAATACTAAATTCAAAATGCCGCTTTGACTTAAAATAATAACATATGCTCCCAATGTAACTTTTATAATCTTGTAAGTGAGAATCGTGAAGTGAAGGGTGAGATGTACTCAAACAAATAAACTTTATCCTATTTTTGTAAAGTAAAGTGTTAGGTTATTTACGATAGATTTTCGATTTAATAAAAATATATTTAAAATAGAATTACACGCCCAAATAACAAGTTAAGTGACATGAATAAAATATTATTTTTTGTTTTTAATTTGGTGGTATATATGCATGGTTTTTGCTGGCTTAATTATTTAATAATGTTGTCATCACGATATTGATTGTTCTAGCTAAATACATGTTGTCAGCTTTATTGTACGTGACTCTAATGAAGTTACATAAAATTAGCTCTTTCATTTCATCATTGAAATTAAAAGCTTATAATTTATTACATTATTTGAAGAAAAAAGAACACAAAGGTCATAACTAATAGTTTCACCACTTTCAATATAGCCAAAAGGCCACAACTCTTCATGTATTATTAGTATTAAAAATGATCTTTTTTATAAAAGAATTATCCATGCTTTAGATGTCTAATTCAAGACAGTAAAGGAGTGTTGAAAAATGCGTAATTAGGAGGGTTAAGAATCTTGCTTCGAAAATTTACAAAATAAGTTTAAATGATCATCAAATTTGAATTATTAATCAATTAATATACATCAAATTCAAATCAATATTCGAAGATCCTAGGAAGAATTTTGAAAAAAGAAAAAAAAAACTTTTTTACTATGATATATACCATATTTTGTAAGATTTGTCAAGCCAATTTCATAGACTAAAGTAATGATAAGTATTTATCTGCATTTAATATATATATTAGATTATATATTTTTTATAGCTTCTACATAATTATTAACTTGATAAATATTGAGTAAGAATAACTTTTTGCCACCATTTAGTAAGGGTGCACCCGTGTTTCATATTTGCTCTCGTATATACCTAATACTAATAACATTTGCTTAGATTATATGTACACATTAATAATTATATAATTCATAAATTTTAAATTATGAATCTATTTATATAATAGGACAAATTTGGTTAGCATAAACTTTTTCTTTGATATGAAGGCACTTATTTATATTAGGAAAAAAGAATACGATTCTTTTTCTTTGTTAAAGTCTATGTCGGCCACTACGTTCGGCGCGGAGCTAGTTTTTCTATTATTTTAATTATTAATTTAAAATTCAGTAATTTTAAAAAATTAAAATATTTTTTCTTACCATTATACTATGAACAAGTCATCACACCTTCTATTGATTTTTTGGTGGAATAGAATAAGATGTAAACTGAAAAAATTGGGTGTAGATATTTTTTGGACTAGTTGATAAATAAAAATCTCATGTCAATAAAAATTAATGGAAAAAATATTTAGATTGGTTAAGTGATTTTCTAAGATAATTATTCATAATTGAGTGATTTTTGAGTTATAAAATAAAGTTAAGTACTTTTTCTATGATCTGTATTAAATGTTTGAGACATATAAAAAAGAAGACAATAAATAACCAGCGTTAAGGTGCAACACCAAATTCTTCTATATATTTGAAATTGTTTATGTTCAAATCATGAATCCGTCTTTGTCTCCGTGAATTTCTATGTTCTTTCTACCATTGTTATACTATTAACAAGGCATCACCTTGTTCATATTGAATAATTGGATATGTGGTGTATGAAATTTAGATTTGTTGGTGACTGAATAGAACTTAGGTATTCATTTCGAAACAATTTCAAATATGCAGTATATGAATTTAGACTCATACTATGGCCAAAGTTCCCTTCGGCTATTTTTGTCTGGCAAAATAATTGAACTTCAATCATGTGAAACTTTGGACACTATATGTTTAAATTGTTCCGAGTGAGGCTTCCTTTGTCCCTATGTGAATGCAAGATGTTTTATGTATCGGAATGCCCTTTTAAACATGGTCAATAAGAATTCATAAAACTATCCCCAATTTATTTATGATCGAAACATTGTAGTAGTAGTTGTTATTGTTCAACCCAAGGAAAGTAAACTAAGTCTCCCCTTTTCAGCTAAGCATCAATAAGATCAAACAAACAAAGTTCACTGTAAATCAAAACATTAGCAAACTAATATAATTGTATGCACCCTTCTCTTTCATTATAGCTAGCAACATTATCTCTTATAGAAAACTGATCATCTAGCTAACACCACAAAAAAATTATCTCTCATACTTTTAGTAATTCGAAAAATCGAAAAAAGAGATTAGAGGAGTCATATACAACTTTGGTGACCAACGGAGTGACCGGACATTTTACTGACCTCGCCCTTGAGTCACTCATGTCTTTAGTATGTGATTAAATTAGTTCAAATACTTCTTGTGTGAATCAAAACTTAACTAGAGTTTTTGACCATAGATTTTGAGAACTTATCTCGAATATCTATTTGACCATAGATTTTGGATCAAATTGTGAAAATTTGTTTTCAAAAAAATTCAAGACCAATTTTGAAACTTTTTTAAAAAAAAACACTGGGATAGGAAAAGGGAAGGAAAAATAGCTAGGGGAGGAGATTATAAGGTGGGGAATCGATCACTTACTAACAAAGTAAAAAATTCATATAACCAACCAATTGAGTTACTAACATTCACCAAATTTTTGAGACTTCAACTTACAAAACTTCAATTTCTTTTCTAAATAAAATACATGTTCAAATGCAATTTCAAGTTCTAATTTAAAAATTCAAAAATTTTAAGTCGCAACTTCAAAATCTATAATAAAAAAGGAGCTTTTTAAGTCTCTGTCATATAAGCATAGTCCATCTCTATTTTGTACTATACTTATTACTTAAATTAATATAGTATATTTACAAAACTGAAAATATCAAGATCAGTAGTATTACGAGAGAGAGAGGATGCAACAAAGCACACAATTAGAATTTGATTAAATACCATAATATTCATACATATGAACACATAAGATCCAATTTAACTTTAAACTTAAAATTTTGAAACAATGAAAAGAGATAACAAACAAAGAGACAATCTTTCACTTCAGAGTGATGGTATGACCCAAGTTGGAGAGGGGGGGGGGGGCAAATAGGACTAAATGACTATCTAGGATTAAAAAAAAATTGATCTTTACATCTTCAAGATTGTACACGTCCATGTCTCTTCCACCTCCACATCACTGGACTGAGGATTCTCTTTTATTTATATATAAGATAAGATATAAGATTTGATCCTATTCGCACTATCGTGTTTATTAAATGTTTAAGACATGTAAGAAAAGGAAACAATTAATAACCAGCATTAAGGTGCACAACCAAATTATTTTATAATTGAAATTGTTTATGTGTATTTTTTATGCATCTCTCTGTTCTTTCTTACATTGTTATACTATGAACAAGGCATCGCTTGTTCACATTGAATACTTGGATATGTGGTGTATGAAATTAAGATTTTTGGTGACTGAACAAAACTTAGGTATTTATTTCGAAACAACTTCAAATATGCGGTATATGAAATTAGGCTCATACTATTGCCAAAGTTAGGGTATTTTTGCCTTTGCCTATTTTTGTTAGACAAAATAACTAAGTTTGGCCAATATATGTTTGAAATTGTTTTGAGTGAGGTGCAATCCTTCCTCGGACCATGTGTGAATGCGCGATGATTTATGCATCGGAATGCCCTTTTAAACATGGTCGATAAGAATTCATATAACTGACCTCAATTTATTTACGACCGAAACATAGTAGTAGTTGTTGGTATTGTTCAACCCAAGGAAAGTAGACAACTCCTCGTTTCAACCAAACATCAATAAGATCAAACAAACAATAAATCAAAATATTAGCTAGCAACATTGTCATTACAAGGCATCTCTTGTAGAAAACTTATCATCTAATATCACAAAAAAAAAAAAAAAAAAGTTTCCATTTTTGATATTAAAATGATTGTGTTACATGATTCAATATTTCACTTGAATGTTTGTTTCAAATTACATTCCTAAACAAACCATGACGAATTTTCATGCATAACAAAACGAACTTTTTTATGTATAACAAAACAATCTTGTTCATTTTCTTGCATATCATGAAAAGCGGAAACTATACATTTTTAATCAAAACTGAAAATATCAAGATTAGTATTACCATGAGAGCTTCAGATTCCTTATATCTAACGACAAACCCCTTCATTCATCGTTATAGATCACCAGAAGATTCTGCAGCAAGTCACATATAGTGTCCATAGTCACCACTTGCTGTCAATTCTAGAGATGATATAAGACAATAATGACAGAGACCTCATTCATATTGGGAGCTAGTAAATATAGTTTCCAGTTCTACATTACCTTTCTCTCCAACGGAAATAATGTTTTGTTAAAACTTTTTCTTTCAACTCCTCTTTTGTTTGTGCATATTGGAAACTATTATATTAACAAGTGCTTGTCAGCTTTGTTGACCACATGCGTACTAACCTGTTACCATCTCCGAGTTTGATATCAGTTATCTTCCTCTTACCTTTCCTTGCAGATTCTGGTGAAGTTGGTTCCGCAATTCTCACAGGTGGTCCAGGATTTCCTATTCCTGTTGATGTCTCGACAATTTTGTTCACCATTTCCAGGACTTCACTCATTTTTGGACGTGTCTTTGCATGTCTGACCAAGCAGCGGTTGGCGACTATAGAGAGCTTCTGGGCTGACCTTGAGATCTTACCATCAAGCCTTGGGTCTAATATTTGTTGAAACTTCTTAGAATCTGATATGTATGGCTTTACCCACTCTAAGAGCTTCTGCTCACTCCTAGGCCGATTTCGATCTAATGGACGTCGACCAGTAATCAGCTCATAGAGAAAGACACCATAGCTCCACACATCACTCTTAGAAGTGAGACGACCAGTTTGAATATATTCAGGAGCAGCATATCCCATGGTTCCAACAACCTGATACAATAGAGATGTAATATGCAACCAGACTAAACCCATGAAAATGGGTATCATAGTAAGAAACAATATAAGAACAACGTTGGCAAATATAAAGGAGTGTTGGAACCATACTTTGACATTCTATTGAAATCATAAGAATTTTAAGCTTATGTAACTGTGAATTAAGACGTGTTGTCTGATACTACTAGTTTCCAATAATTCATCGAATTCAAACAGCTAACAAACGAAATCATACTAGGTTGCTGAGCCAGGTTCTTGGAAAGCATGCTAGGGACGAGAAGGCGGTTTTGGTGTTGAATTTGCTTCTCCTTCACTGTTATCTCATGTTTATGAGCCAAGGAAAAGTACATATTGACCTAAAACTGCTAAACTGACGGTGGACCAAAACGAAGTCATGCAAAAGTCAATGGCAATTTTGGTAACAAGCTTCTTGGCTTTCCATGAAAGTAACGAATGGAACATTTTTGCTAAAACATGATATGGATGATACATAGAATTAATAGACAGCAAACTATTTTTCGCAAGGAAATCCAGGGAAGAAGATAGATAAATCATAGTTGATCAATTCCGTGAAAGGAGTTAAGCATATGACTATATCAACATCTTTTAATAAGTATCCAACATTAATTAGAAAAACTAATGAACAAGAAAAAGTGAAAAAGACCAAAGGACAAGATCTTCAGTACACATGTATTGAGATGCATGCAATCAAGTTATGGGAGCATACCGCAGTTGAGACATGGGTTAGACCCTCAGGAGGTCCCAACCTAGCCAATCCAAAATCTGACAACTTTGCATTCCATTGCTCGTCCAAGAGAATGTTTGAAGATTTGAAATCTCTGAAGATAATCTACAATATAAAAGAAGAGAGACATCAGGATTCTGGACGATAGCCGACTCAAAACACTAATAGCTTGAGCTAACATAACAAAAGGCATAAAGGCGATGAAGTCCTTGCTAGTTACACATTTTACACCTTTATATAGGTGCAAATAGCTAAGTGGAAAAAGTACCTGAACATCCATTTCTTCATGTAGGTATGCTAAGCCACGAGCAGCATCTTGGGCTATCTTTAACCTCATTGCCCAGGAGAGAGGGGTTTCTGACCTAGCTGACAAATGGTTTTCGACACTTCTGTTAGGCATGTATTCATACACCAAAAGCCGCTGGATTCCTCTCTCGTCATCTTCTGCACAGTAGCCAACTAATTTGACGAGGTTTTTATGTTCAGCCACCCCGAGAACATTGACTTCTGTCACCCACTCTTTGTGGCCCTATTGAATAGAATCAAGAAGAGTATGTTACTACAAATTGAACAAGAACATGATTATCATGTTTTATTTATTATCATGGTTCATTCCACCGAACTATTGTAAACAGACTAGTTATTAATCATGTTCACCAAATTTATGCCTAAAACAATTAACTAAACAGTAACTAAAAACCTGAAAACTGGTGGCTAAGTCGCAAACTCGCAATAAAACATGTGAAATAAGTTAGTAATTCTGCAGAAGGTTCACTATAACCATCAAGGTGTTCTCCTAGTGAATAAAGTAAAGACATAGTAGAACGTCAAAAGTTGCTATATGAGTAGCAGTCCGAGTACCAATTATTATGCCGAAGCTTCACCGTTACCATCAGCGGTTGGTCCTACTGACCAAAGAAGGACATCGTAGAACGTCAAAAGCTGAAGTGAAAGCAGCTTTCCAAGTACATTATTCATAAGCTGACAATGTACAATTTTATACAGAGCAGAAGATTCAATGTTTACAACCTCTTTCCACAATTGTATGACCTATTAAGTTTATCAGAGTTGACAACATTACATTTCTGGTGTAGTTTTGGATGCTGAATAGCTTCTTCCTCAATAAAAATGATATACTTAGAAACAAGATGAAAAGCATCTACTTCATCCGATATTTAAGCTAAAAAGAAAAAAATAATTACTCCCTCCGTTTCAATTTGTTTGTCTTACTTCCCTAGTTCCCTATTTACTCTATTTCAAAAGTCTCTTTCATTTTTTGGTAACTCTTTAATTTATAACTTTCCATATGACATGTTTAAGACCACAAGAATAAAGGACATTTTGGTACATTTTACGCAACTTTCGTTTAAGACTACAAGATTCAAAAGTCTTCCTTACTTTCTTGAACTCGGTGTCAAGTCAAAACCAAACAAACAAATTGAAACGGAAGGAGTAATAAAATAGCAATCATGAAAGAATTTTATTGACTTACCAAATAGTAACTAGGTCAACAACATGGAATAAAAGGAAGTATTATCATACCTGAAGATAAATTAGAACTTCAATTCATGATTAAAACAGGGTCAATCATCAACCAATATTATCAACTCACTACAACTCAATCCCAAACTAGTCGGTTCAGATTTATGAATTCTCTGTACCATTCACTCTTCTGAGGTTATGTAACAAATAAGTATGGGATTTCAACAAAACTCCAGTGAAGAAAAACATGTTGATACTGGAATAAGAGAAATAGAAGTTCAGCATCATGGCGCTTCAGCCGCATATAAGATGAACGCAAGCATAAGAAAGTGCTAGACATTAGGCATCTCAAATCAAAAGGCTATCGGAGATAATTATGATTGAACTTTCGTCATGCTTATCCATCTATGAAGTTGGGAAAAATAAATCATTTCCGTACTCTAATTCTCATTTTTAGGTATGTGAAAGGTCATATTGGACAAACCCCCACTGTGGAAAATGTTCTCTTCGGACTACTATACAATCCAAAACAAATACCAGCATCAATCACCTGTCTACGCTGAGAAGAATGTTTCAATGAGGCAAACTAAACAACTATTTATCTAGTGGTCCTCAACCATCAGAAGATTCTCTCACTAGGCCAGAGTAAGCAGCTAGTGCTTCTCAAAGAACCATATTGAATGGAGCCATCACATGTTGGAAGAACTATACCAACTATACTTCCGGGGTTCAGCACTTCTTTCTAAAATGGAAATAAGTTCTGGGGTTCATCACTTTTCTTAGTTCAAAGGAGTAGACTTTGCCATCTACAAGATTTTTCAATCTATGGTCATCCTTTTAATCGTTTAGATGGGGGCAAGCAATGAGTACATCACTACACCACAAAAGAACAGAGGAAAGGTAACAAAAGGAAGTATTTTAACATAAGAGATCATTCAAATCCATGGACTTCCATGTGCACAGTCAGATCACACATTTTGAATAACGCCAAGCCAATTCAAATTAGTTAGTATATATGTTGTTGTGTGGGTCTATCAATGTACAAAATATTTAAGTTGAAATATTTTTTGATAAGGTAAATGCCATACGTTAAAGTTAAAATATTTCCCTAGCGACCTCATAGTTCATACTGTGGAACAGTTTGCTTTACTCTTCCTGGTTTTCTGTACTCCTAAAAGATTCCCAAAGTTTTTTAATACAGCTCCGTAAGCGAAACTTAAATGGTTAGAGAAAAGACAGTAGTTAAAGTTACATTTAGATTTAGTTCCAGGTAGCTAAAAAACATAAGAGATGATGAAGTGTGTATCTACTGCAAAGTGCCAACACCTAATAAATAGTGATGTCAAAGTGCAGGATCCTAATATTTCTAATACATAATTATTCGAGCTTAAAAAGAAATTAGTTACCTGTAATCCTCTCCTACCAAGTTGTTTTACAGCCACGTCAATCTTTTTCGCTGAATCCTCACCAGTCTTTACTGTGGCCTTATATACACATCCAAATCCACCTTC
This sequence comes from Solanum tuberosum, assembly GCF_000226075.1. Classification (NCBI taxonomy): domain Eukaryota; kingdom Viridiplantae; phylum Streptophyta; class Magnoliopsida; order Solanales; family Solanaceae; genus Solanum; species Solanum tuberosum. The sequence continues at coordinate 293,982 of NW_006239101.1, read as the reverse complement.
CCCAATCTTGGTAGTACGGTTGAAATTCTTCGTTGCTGCTTTCAGTTCTGAGAATGTAAATGCCCTGAGATCGGAAGGTCTTTCTGACAGGCTTGGAATTTGGCTCCTTCCTCTAGACTCTGTGCTGGTATCTGATACATTCTGAGAGCTGGACTCACGATGAGAATGCCGAAATTCACTATCAAAAAGACCAAAAGAGGAGGACAGAACTGGATTTGACTTCGCGGTCTTAGGTTCTTCCTTCTTCTCACTATTGTAGAACTGAAAACACTTCATGTCCTTCAGTATGCTACTAAAACACCCTCCCTGCAGGTTCAAATCCAGAATGGTCAATTAATATTCAAGTGACTTCACATAAATGGTAAATTGGAAATACTTGGAATGTATTGAAGTATATCGTATTTGAATATCTAATTACACTGATGCCTGCAGAATTTATCCAGGACTTTAAGGAGCAGGAAAGTCCACATGCCTTGTTAAAGTAAAATAAGAACATGGGGAAGAAATATACAAAAATGAAAATGATAAATAGGCAGAAGACTAATCAACCAATCCATGGAAATGCAAAACGAGAAGCCATTAGTAATAAATCAAATCTTTCCTACCAAACCTAATGGCAATTGCTCCATGGCTCTCAAAAGAAATACAACAACAACATACTCAATGTAATCCCACAAGTGGGGTCTGGTGAGGGTAGGATGCATGCAGACCTTACCCCTGCCTTTGTGGGGTAGAGAGGTTGTTTCCGGTAGACCCTTGACTAAAAAGAATGTTATCGAAGCAGGAGTGCAAGAAAAATATAGCAAACCGAATAGCAAAATACAAAATAAATGAAGCAACAAATAGTACCACACATAGAAAAATATGAAACTACGCAATTACTAAATAATACTACCAATAGTGAAAAGAAGAAACGAGTGGGCTATCCCCCTACCTCCCCCACATAAAGCGCAACAACACCCGGCTACCTACTAACTGCTAGAAACCCCTTGAAACAGAAACATCACTCAATCCCAAACTAATTATCTTGGTTATAGGAATTCTCAAGATCCATTATGTTACATATGGACAACGAAAGTTGACCCACCAGCTTGAAAACAATACTTAATCATCAAGACAAAAGCTAAATACAACCTTAAATTTCCATATGTATTTGTTGCCATCAAAACCAAACAAAACAGAAACAACCCCAAAAAGGTAAAATTACCAGAAATGTAGAAAACCCACCATCTACGGGACACGAGATTCAATCTTTTTCAGTCCTTGGATAGCCAAAAGCCCAATTTTACAATTCCTGTGGATACAGAGAAGATAAAACTCAAAAAACTCAATGACCATAAAACCCCCTCATTCAAAACTTTACTTTGACTGCCAATAGACACAAAAAGAAAAAGGTACTCAAAACCTAACAAAGACTCACCTTTAGGCTGCTAAATCTGAACCCACAGCATTAACTTTATCTCAATCTGTTCATAAATGGAAATATATTAAACTAATTGGCTTGGTTATATGAATTCTCAATACCCATTATATTTCATTTGGACAACAAAAGTTAACCCAATAGCTTGAAAACAATACTTAATTATCAACACAAGAGCTAGTATACAACCTTAAACTTCCTTTTCTTTTCTTTTTTAAAGACGGGACGATTACAAGGTGGGGAAATTGAATCCTCATCAATAACATGAAAGTTCAGACAGCTACTAAGATTCTCCACAACATTAAATTTCCATATGTATTTGTTACCATGTAAATAAAGTAAAACAGAAACAACCCAAAAGGGTAAAATTACCAGAAATGTAGAAAACCCACCATCTACAAAGTGCAAGATTCAATCTTTTCCAGTTCTTGAATAGCCAAAAGCCCAAATTTCACAGTTCCTGTAAATACAAAGGTGTGAACCCTTCAAAAACTCAATGACCCATAAAACCCCACATTCAACTTTTCACTTTTAACTCCCAATAAACACAAAAAAATAACTCAAAATCTAAAAAAGACTCACCTTTAAGCTACTAAATCTGAACCCACACCATAATTTTTATCACAAATCTGCTCACAAATTGCAGTACTACCTGGAATTTGATAAACTTTCAGCTCCAATAAAAGGCTCTATCTTGGCAAAGATGGCAAAGACTTTAGATGACTTGAGAAAAGTCTTCACACGGCAGCAGCAGCAGCATTTGAAGTCTGCTATTCAAACAAACAAATACTAATACCCCACCAAAACAAAGGAAAGTTTCTCCAACACTGTACTACATTCACACTGTATTTTTCTTTTTTCAAGAAGATTTGACACAAATAGTTTCATGCCAAATAATGAGATGGAATTACAGAGTCATAATGTGAAACTTAAAGGGTCACTCTCAAAGGGACAAAGGAATATGTATAGGCTGGAAGATCACATTTTTTGTCTTTTTTTGGACAAAGAATTGGTCGTTGAGAAATATAAATGCGTATAGTTGGGGAAAAAAATAAAGTTGAAACCATTTGTTTTTTTCTTGAATGAGTGATTTCTATAGTGGAACGGGACGGAACTTAGTACCCATCCCAGTAATTCCGCTTCGATTCATCTTGGTACCAGTCAAATCGTCCCATTTCGATCCGATACAGGTTCATTTCGGTCCGATGCTCAGCCTTAATAGAAATTATTGGGATAAAATATGAAATTATTTTAATAGATAAAATCTCCTCATAGATTCTTCTTGTCATATCATAAGTTTGTTTATTTACTTCCACTTTCTTCATCACAAGTGAGAAAATTGTTATGATTTTACTGTAAGGTATGAAATCACGTTGGTCAAATGGAAAAGGCTTGTGGAGATAATATATCTAGGTGTTGTTTTTTTGGGTTATATTCATTTTTTTATGATTTCATTATAAAGTATAAAATTCGAGTCTCGTATTTTAGTTGAATGAAAAATTGATGTAAATTTAAATAGATTTGAACTTACTTACAATCAATTTCTTGTTATCAATGTCTTCATTATTAGAAGTGTAACAATGAAAGAGTGTAGAAGCATATATCTTGAAGCATCTTTATTCTCAAGAAAAAATTGTTACGATCCTATTGTAAGGTATGGGATGAGTCTCATATTGGGTAATGGATATCTTATGCATTTTCACCTCAATAGTTATATTTTGAGGTGTGATTCTTTTTTAACATATAAATTTCGTTATAATTATATTGTAAGGTATGAAACTTGAGTCTAGTATCAATTAAACAAGAAATTTGTAACACCCCGTATCTGAAATAGACCAAAAATACAGATTTTGAGAAGTTGCAGGTGCAACCCACGGTTGTCACCCACGGACTGTAGATCAGACCACGGCCCTTGCTGGTGGTCTGTGGTTCACCACTGCAACCCCTCCCAAACCCAGCTCAGAAAAGTGGCTAAGTCTCGACCCACGGACAGACCCACGATCTGTAGGCCAGACCACGGTCCGTGGTCTGTGTCCTTGGATCGAGGCCTCCTTTTATCTAGCCTCTGACGCAAACGACGGCCGACCAGCATGAACCGTCGTTCGATCCACGGTCCGTAGGTCTGATCGTTGGTGAAGGCCAGCAACCAGTCAGGGGGGAATTGCTGATTGGGTCAACTTCAAATGGTCATCACTCCCAGAACAAAAGGAATTGTGTGTCCCATGACCTATGATATGATAGATAATTGAATCCTCTTTCTAACGCCACCGAGTTTGCTAAAATCCGACCTCCGAGTAAAAAGTTATGCTCATTTTAGTGAAGCCCTGTCGGGCAGACTTGACCTACGACCCCAATCTACGGACCGTAGGTCCCGTCCGTCGGTCACTTCGACAGCAGTTAAGTCAGGGGTCTTTTGGTCTTTTCCTATTTCGTTGGACCCCTAAGCTACATCGTTTAGACACTAAATTATGAGGTTTTAGTCAGTTTAAGCCTAGAAACATAACTAGAATTTACCTAAGTCAAATCATTAATCAAAACCTAGAAAATTAGAAGCAAGAGAGATAGAAAAAGTCGACTAGCCCTAGCTCCAAGAACGCATCAAGTTTTCTTCAGTTCCAGCCTAGAAATCAAATGATTTCTCGGTGAAATTCATCACCAGGTATGTGGGATTTCACTAGTGGGTTCCTTTCACCCATTAGGTCCCTAGTTTTCAGTCAGTTTCTTCATTCCCTTATTATGACTAGACCTAGGGTTTCTTGAATGTTAGAATTGTTGGATTCTTAGCTGTTAGAATGATCCAAATCAGATTAGTATGTTAATATTCAGTTTATTGCATGAATTCCAGAACCCTAGCTATGTATTTCTTTAGTTTTTGAATTACACATGCTAGGTAAGATATTTCAGTTATTCAGTTATACATGCCTCAGTTATTAATGCATCAATATCAGTTTAATTGTTGCATACTCAGTTTGCATGTTTAGTTTGAGCTATCCAGTAACTTATAGAAATTCAATCATAATGTGTTAATTACTTAATCCATTGGGAGTAGCATAATACCGAGTTGGACTAGGGTTCAGCGTACCCAAATAGTCCTAGAACTACTAGCCACGTAGGTTGTAAGTCCCCTATGTGGGCATCATTTCAGTGATCACGCCAGCATGCCTCTATACCTTTAGCAGGGTAGATTGGGTCCTTTCGATGGGGCATATACATCGGACTCCACATTTAGCTCATGTGGTTTTACTATCGATTATTAGTAGCTCCCACAGTTCAGTCAGATTATATTGCATTGACCATTTATCAGTATATCCAATATTCAGTTTCAGCATGTTATAAATTGATCACTGCATTCAGTTAGCTCAGCATTCAATATATATCATTGTTTAATTGCTTTGTTCAGTTATACGTTATTTCAGTTTTACTCTATCCTGCATGCTCAGTACCTTTCAAGTACTGACGCATACTCTGCGCTACATCTTCTCGTGATGTAGGTTCGGGTTCTCAGCATCCAGATCATGCTTAGATCACTTCCCAATCGTCAGTTTAGCAGCATCAGTGGTGAGTCCTCATTCTTCGAGGACCAGTGACATGTTTATCTTTTCAGTACTTTTAGTCCTTTAGTTTCAGTTTTGCTAAATCTAGTTGAGGCATGTCCCAACATTTCTAGTCAGTTTAAAGGTTTATTTCAGACATAGTTAGATTCAGCTTAGAATTGAGTTAATATCTTCTTTGTATCAAACTCATCAGTTTTCATATATCTCAGTTATAGTATATGGGTATTCCCCATTTTTTTTCATTTTATTTATGATTATAGCTTCCGCATCAATTTATTATTCAACTTATCTTTAGTGTGCTCATGATCGTGCCAACAGGGTTAGCTTGGGATTACTTGTGGTCTTAGGTCCCGTGTCTGCGTCTCAAGGGTAGTCTCGGGATGTGACAAAATAAATGTGTGATATATATATAGAGAGAAAGAGCCATCATACTTTGAAGCCTCTTTATTTCATAACTACGATATCTTTATTCTCATAGCTATAATATCTTTGTTTTTGTGATTATGATAAGAAGCATATAGATCTTCATACTCACATATTTTTCCCATAGTGGCGGAGCCAGAACTTCGACTAAGAGGTATCAAAATATAAAAAAGTAAAATTGCTTATAAGTCAATGAGTGTCAATATGTAATATATATACATAATTTTTTTTTTAGCTATACAGTGTAATTTTTCGATAAGTCAATGAGTGTCAATATGTAATATATATACATAAATTTTTTTTAGCTATACAGTGTAATTTTTCGACGAAGGAGTGTTGGTCGACACCCCTCAACTACATGTGGCTCCGCCACCCCATAACCAATATTAGTCTTTATTTGCTCCCATATCTTCATCATAGTAGCTTTCATCTTCATAATAAATAGGTCATTATTGACTCCTATATCTTCATCATAGTAGCCTTCATCTTCATAATAGGTGTGATCTTCGAAAGTCATCATCACATAATTCGTTCGAAGCAATGGAAGATTAAAATAATCAATTAGTAACAAAGAATATAAAAACCTTATCAAATCCACATCCTTCTGTATATTACTCAATTGTAGTATCCATCGCTCGACATTTTAGGTCAAGATTTTTTAATCACATTCTAGTGATCTTACCAATTTTCAAGACCTTTTAATCATATTTTAATGACCTTATGAATTCTTATATTAAGAAACTAATCGTGATTATCAATAAACACCACTATAATATGGCAAAAACTTATCAGAAAATCGATCAATTTGATCCCAATTTTTCTTTTAATAAAATTGACTGAGTTTGATTAATTTGTTGTGTAAAAATTAGTACAATAAAAGACTAAATTGAACTCAACTTTTTTTAGTCAAAACTCTAATCAACCTTTTTTTTAAAAATAAATCAACTGAACCTGATGATTTATTTATTTCTTGCCTCAAAAATCAACTATGACGATTTTGCTTTATAGAAAAAACAAAAAATAATTAGGATTAAACCGATCAAGTCCGTCAATTTCAAAGTTGGTCAATTTTTTTCAATGGATTTTAAAATTTTAATATATAGTCCTCATGAATCAAATCAAAGGTGCGTAAACAAAAACATTTGCATGCAACTATTATTATTATTATTTCATACAAACATTAATTCCTAACCTCCAATTTAGCCATTAATCTCTCAATGCCATTTCTCTTCCAAAAACAGTGGAGCTCCTCCCAGAATCTACACATCTCCCTCATGATTCTTCACCCAAAAATTTTGACCAAAAAAACCCCTTCTTGTTTTTTTTGGTTCTGGAGCTTCTTCTTGTCTCCATGGCCATTTGAACCCCAAAAAAATAAAAAAAAGTCCTTCATCCCTTGTAAAAATTTCATCTTTTTGGTTCTTGGGTTGTTTCTATTTTCATGAAAAATGTCCTTTATCCCTTGAAAAATTTCATCTTTTTGTTTTTTTGTTTATATTTCCTATTCTCTTGAAAAATTTCATCTTTTTGGTTCTTGGGTTGTTTCTATTTCCATTTTCTTGAAGAAAACAAAATCATCTTTTTGGTTCTTTGGGTTGTTTCAGTTTTCTATTTTCTTGTAAAATACTCTTCATCCCTTGAAAAGTTTCCTCTTTTTGCTTTTTGGGGTTGTTTCTATTTTCTAGTTTATTGAGTTTTATGTTTTATTTAGTGGTGGCATTTTTCTGGGAAATCTTCTTTAGGAATTAATTAATTTGGAATATTAGATGAAATGGGTAAAATTAGGATATGGTTACCCTGTTATTATTTGTTTATGATTCTTGTTTTGGGTTTTTCTCCATGTGTTTGGTGTGCACCTGCTAGTAAACAAACTCCTGCTAATGCTAATGCTAATGCTAATCCTACTGCTGTGCCTGTTCTTGCATCTTTCATTTATGGCCAACTTGCGAACCTTACAAAAGTATTCCATAAGGATATCACCCGGGTTTTGGGATTTTGCATTGATGATGTGTAAGTTTTAATTGCATTATAGTTTAACATCTCCTAATTATCTATATTCTAATTAAAAACTTAATCTTTTCATGTTTTAGGGATGCTGAGTTGTTTGAGGCATTTAATTTTGCCAAAAACTTGGAATTCTTAAATAATTGCTTTAAAGAGACCAAAGGTATTGATTTTTTTTTTGTTGTTATTATCAATAATGTGGTTGCATACACTAGGGTCTATTGAAAACAGTCTCTCTACCTTTGAGGTAGGGGTAAGGTTTGTGAACACTCTACCTTCCGCAAACTCCATTGTGTGGGACTACATGGGGCATGCTGTTGTTGTATGTAATTTGCTTATGCTTTTAATCGCAAGATGCTTTTTGCATGCGTTGATCCTAATGAACTTGCTGGTGAAACTCTGTTCACCACTTTATCTTCTCAAATTAATTCAAGTTTGGGTAGCCTGACATGCTTTACACTGTCAATGTATATTACTTAAACTCTAAAAGAAATGAGCTACAAAAATCAAGTAGAAATTCTTGTCATTTTGTTTCCTATTTTTGCATCGAAATTTTGCTTGTTCGAATTCTGATATAGTTTGAAACACCTTTATCTCTAACAATATGCTGATCATCTTAACAGACGTGACACAGAGGCTATGTAACGCTGCAGAGATGAAATTCTACTTCTCAAGTTTTTTGGAGACAAAATCAATCCAAAAGGCTAATATCTTAAGACCCAATAGGAACTGTAACTTGACATCATGGGTGCCTGGATGTGAACCAGGCTGGTCTTGCAGTGTTAATAAAAATGAGAAAGTTGACCTTAAGAATGCAAAAGATATGCCTGATCGTACTCGTGACTATCAACCTTGTTGTGAGGGGTTTTTCTGCCCTAAAGGCTTGACTTGCATGATGCGTAAGCATATCTATAGACTCTCTTCTCGATTATCAATTGTCTGAGTTGTTAATTCCTCAAATTGAAGTTATACTGCTCTGATAATATAAAGATTCTTGCATTATCTGTGTAGTTTAACCAGTTATAGCAGGTCAGTTACAATTTTGATCAGCTTACTAATTAATATCATAGAGATTTACCAGTTTATCATATAAGTGATTTGATTATGTAAAGATTCTCTTACATTACCAGTGTAGTTTTGATGATTTTGTACATAATATATTTAAGGGTATAAGTTATAAGTAAAAACAACCCTTTGGCAGCCTAGCTGTTGCAAAGGATTTAATTCCTCTGTTTGCATATATTGTTTAACACTCAATTTTATTCATCTATGATTAAAGTCACTATTTTGCTTAGTTATTATGAATATACGTTGCTTCTTGCACGGGAAATGAAGGCCTGTTTAGAGTTTTCATGATGAGTCTAGTCTTGTTCTGAAACACTCAATCTAGAAACTAGCAACCTCTACATTAACAATGATGATTATATGAATGATACCGAATTGAATGTATGTCTTGCCAAATAGAATTTTAGTTATCTCACTTTCAGAAGGCTTTGTGAGTAACTTACTTTCCATATTGAACTCCTGCTTACCTTCGAAATTGATGAATAAACATTTTAAGCCATGAGGTTTTGGTATTTGATCTGAAGGATCCCTATTATATGTTATGCAGCTTGCCCATTAGGTGCTTACTGTCCTCGTGCTACACTCAACAAAACAAATGGTTTATGTGAACCGTAAGTTTTTCTAGTTCCACTTTTTCTTATCCTATTTCAGCATGCCTTCTACAGTCATATGATCAACTAATACGCGTTTGGTAAAGAAATTTCCAGATATTCATACCAATTACCACCAGGCAAGGTAAATCACACTTGTGGAGCAGCTGATCGTTGGGGTAGTGAAACAGACGGTGGGGAGTTATTCTGCTCACCAGGATCTTACTGTCCAACTACCACCAAAAAGGTTATTTGCTCGGAAGGGTATTGAATTTGATCCCAGAACTCACAGCATTCATGTTTGTCTTCTGAGGCAGTAACCAAGTACACCCTCCGTCCATTTTTACTTGTCCAGTATTGACTTGACACCCCCTTTAAGGAGCAATAAATAGAATGACAATTTTACTATATCACCCTTTGGATATAATAAATCCAATGCTTTGGGAAATGACTAGAGTTAATAATAAGGGTAAATTAGGAACTAAGTGATAAATTATCTCTTGATTTTCCAGAAGGGATAAGTAAAAGTGGACATCTATCTTAGTATAGTGGACAAGTAAAATTGGATGGAAGGAGTACTTGCAAAGTTTGCACAATCTGACTCCTTTACTTGAACTAAAATTTCTGATGCATTCATTATCATCACATTTGTAATAACTCTATTACAATCATAATTGACTATATCTCTATTTGTGTACTTCTAGGAATTACTGCAGGAAGGGATCTACGGCACCGAGAGGTAAATCCTCTTGATTCTAGAAGCTTTAATAGCTTAGCTCGGTAAAGTGGAGGTGGAAGTTACAACCACTATATATTATCTTTTTCAGCACGGACTGGACTATGAGCCTGTTTGGATGGGCTTTTAAGCTGGTCAAACTGGCTTAAAAGCCAGTTTTTGACTTATTAGAGTGTTTGGCAATTATCAAAGTGACTTATTTTAAGTCAGAAATGACTTATTTTAAGCCAAAAGCCAAAAGCTAGGTGAGGGGAGCTTTTTTTTTTTAACTTAAAAGCCCTTTTATGTTGACCAAGTATATTACCTTTTTGCCCTTAATTCTTTTATACAATTCCCAAATTGCCCATATTGAATTAACCCTAACATCTATTATTATTATTATTATTATTATTATT
>NW_006239101.1:251399-283226 GCF_000226075.1 Solanum tuberosum | reverse complement strand
TTATTATTTTTATTTTTATTATTATTATTATTATTTTATTTTATTATTATTATTATTATAAATAATTTGTGGTGGTAAAGAAATATGTGAATGATAGGAAAATATTATTACTTATGGATGTAAAATATAAATTTATTTTTAAGTATAAAAACCTTAAATTAATCAACTTTTTATCATGTTAACAGCTTAAAGGGTATTTCAGACATTTTGATTAAAAAAAGTGTTTACCAACACTTATTTGCCAAACACATCAACAACTTTTTTTTCAACTGCAACACTTTTATCCAAACACATAACTACTTATTTTTAAAATAAGTTACAGCACTTTAAAAAGTTACTTTTTTTAAGTCAATCCAAACGGGCTCTATATCTAATGCTCAGGATGAGTAGTAAAAGCTGAGAGAAATATTGGAGAAGAAATATTATTGAATTGTGTATCTACGTTATTACATTGAGATTCTATTTATAGACACTACAATAGACTCATTTTCCAACTAGGATTCTTATTCCTCTTCCTATTCTAAGTAGGATTACATATAATTATTCCTATTCTAACACTCCTCCTCAAGTTGGTGCATACAAATCATATGTACCTAGCTTGTTACAGATGTAATTATTACGAGGACCGGTGAGGGACTTGGTGAAGATATTTGCAAGCTGATGATTTGATTTCACAAATTTCATAACAATGTCTCCTGGGAGTGTATCTTTTCTCAGGCAAAGTGAAAGTCAATCTCAATGTGCTTAGTGCTTTAATGAAATACTAGATTTGATGTGATATGAAGGGCCGCTTGATTATCACACACAAGTTCCATCTGACCGATTTCGCCAGATTTTAGCTCTCTCAGCAACTGTTTGATCCAAACTAGCTCACAAATTGTTGCAACCATTGCTCGATATTCTGATTATGCACTAGATCGAGCAATCACACTTTATTTCTTACTCTTCCACGACACCAGATTACTTCCTACTAAAACACAATATCTGGATGTCGAACGTCTACCAGAGGGTGATCCTGCCCAATCAATGTGTGTATATCCAGTGATATGCTCATGGCCTTAATCCTTGAAGAGTAATCCTTTACCCGGAGTTGACTTTATAAATTGCAGAATGCAAACAACTACATCTCAATAGCTATCACAAGGGGAAGTCATAAATTGATTTACAACACATAGGAAAAGAGATGTCAGGTCTAGTCACTGTGAGATAATTCAACTTTCCAACTAGTTATACCTTTCAGGATTAGTGAGTGGCTCCCCTATCCTGGGAGGAGTTTAACATTCGGATGCATAGGAGTGTCAATGGATTTACGTCCCATCTTTCTTGTCTCCTCAAGAATGTCTAAGGCATACTTGCGTTGAGAAATAACAATACTTGATTCAGACTGAGCCACCTTAATACCTAGAAAATACTTCAGTTTGCCAAGGTCTTTAGTATGGAAATGCTTAAAGAGATGTTGCTTCAAATTAGTGATACTATCTTGATCATTGCCAGTGATAACAATATCACCAATGTAAACAACCAAATAAATACACCAATTTGGTGCAGAATGCTGATAAAACACAGATTGATCAGCTCCACTACGAGTCATGCCAAATTCCTGAATTACTGTGCTAAACTTTCCAACCAAGCTTGAGGAGACTGTTTCAGACCATAGAGTGACTTACACTATCGACATACAAAGCTACTAGACTCCCCCTGAGCAACAAAACCTGTTGGTTGCTCCATATAGACTTCTTCCACAAAATCGCCATGCAAGAAACATTTTTAATATTCAACTGATGAAGAGGCCAATGACGAACAACAACCATAGATAGAAAAAAAAGACATATGCTATTTTAGCCTCGAAAGCGAAAGTATCACTTTAATCAAGCCCAAATATCTAAGTATACGCTTTGGCAACATGGCGAGCCTTAAGCTGATTAACCTGACTATCAGGACCAATCTTGATGGTATAAACCCAAGGACAACCAACAGTAGATTTACCTGCAGGAAGGGAGACAAGCTCCTAAGTACCACTCGTATGTAAAGCAGACATCTCATCAATCATAGTCTGCCTCTATCTAGAATGAGAAAGTGCTTCACCTTTAGCATGAGGAATGGAAATAGAGGACAAAGATGATACAAAGGCATAATGGGGTGATGAGAGACTATAATAACTCAAGAAGGTATAATGTGGGCTAGCATTTTTAGTGGATCGTATACCTTTTTGAAGTGTAATCAGTTGGCTAGAAGGAGGCAAGGCCCTAGTAGGAGCAGGGTTCGGCGCATGACATGAATCATCTAGGACTAGTGTTGGACGTGGACGATGATGATAAGTTAATATTGGTGGCACTACAATTTGAGATGTAGAAGTAACCGTAGATTCTTCAAAAATCGATATCGGTAAGACATGAGGTATGGGTAAGACCTTAGAAACATCAGGATGATTAGAAGAGATATAGTAAGGTTGAGATTCAAAAATTGTAACATCGGCAGACATAAGGTAGCGATGAAGATCAGGTGTATAGCAACGATACCCTTTTTGAACTCGAGAGTAACTGAAAAAGACACATTTGAGAGCACGAGGGGCTATTTTATCTTTTTCGGGGCTAAGTTATCAACAAAGCATGTACTCTCAAAAACACGAGGGGGGATAAAGTAGATATGTGACAAAGGAAACAGTATAAAAGATTAGGGGATTCTATTAATTAAATAACAAGATGCAAAGACTGGATCGCCCCAAAAATGTAGCGGAACATGAGATTCAATGAGTAGAGTGCGAGCAGTCTCAGTGAGATGCCTATTCTTCCTTTCGGCTATACCATTATGCTAAGAGGTGTACATAAAAGATGTCTGGTGAATAATTCCTTGGTGAGTCATAAACTCCTGAAATTGGGAGGATAAGTATTCTAATGCATTATCACAATGTAAAGTGCAAATAGGAACACCAAACTGATTTTGTATTTCAACAGAGAAACTTTTGAATATAAAAAATAGGGGAAAAGGACAAATATACCCCCGAACTATCATAAATGGTATGTGTATACCCTTCGTTATACTTTACGTATGTATATACCCTTGCTGTCAATTTTTTAGGCTGTGTATACCCTCAACCCAAACGGAGGGACACGTGGCATCATCCTAGGCATTCATCCGATTTTAATTTATTTACCAAAAATAAAATTAACCACTCAACTATCCATTTCTAAGATCCAATTAAGACCCGAATTAAACACCAAACCCAACTTAAACATAAAATCCTAATTTCCAAATTCGTTGGGCCCTGTTGTGATTCAATTGAGGCTTTTAATGTATAGTGTTGCTGAGGTGATTTCCCACAGAATTGCATTGTCAATTATCATTTTGGTGGCATGATGCGGCAGCGATGTCGTGACTAAGAACCATCAAGGGTGGCGCTGCCTTCAAATCCAATTTGGCCGTGTTCTTCTGTGTCTTTTAGGTCTTTTTGATGAGTTAGGCTTGCGATGGGGTGACACCTCTTTTTGCATTAGCTTCGTCGCCATGTCGGAGCTCCGTTGACGACTATCAAAAGAGATTAATGAACGATAACACTGATTCAATTTTTCTTTTGGAAAACTTAGATTAGAGGGTGGAGAACGATCCATCAGAAATTGAGGCAATAAGAAATTGTATGTCCCACAAATTGCAATACTGAGAACAAAAACAATTTCCCACAAAATTGCAACAACGGAGAATAATGCATAGATTAGAGGTGGAGGACAAATGTTTTGAAGGGTGGAGAACAATGCAATTGAGGTTAAAATCCTCAGTTGGATCACACAGTAGAATAATAATCTCAAACGCTGGCATATTGACGAATTTGGAGGCTGCTACCTGGCGATTTTGGGAACATATTTTTAATTCGGGTCTTAATTGGATCTTAGAAATGGATAGTTGAGTGGGTAATTTTATTTTTAGGTAAATAAATTAAATCGGATGAATGCCTAGGATGATGCCACGTGTCCCTCCATTTTGGTTGAGGGTATACACAGCCAAAAAAATTGACGACAAGGGTATATACATACATAAAGTATAACGAAGGGTATACACATACCATTTACGATAATTCGAGGGTATATTTGTCCTTTTTCCCTAAAAATAACTCAAAATGATCTTTCATTCAGGAAACCCAAGTGCATCTTGAATAATTATCAATGAAATTAACGAAATCCTAAGGGCGAACCCCAAATATCATAATGAACTAGATACTAAAGAAAAAATAGACTCTGAGCGACCTTCAGTACTACGTGAAAATGTAGCACGAATGTGTTTCCCAAGTTGACATGACTCACAATCTAATATGGATAAACTAGGCACCATATTCCGCAACTTGGATAGACCCAGTCTCCTAATCGTTTGTGAATTAGGTTTGGCGAATCTGTAATTGAGCATGTTGTGAAGGAATTTGAAGAGGTAAGATAGTAAATACCTTGTGATTCATGTCCTGTGACAATCATTTGTTCCATATTGCAGTCTTGCATGAGAAAAAAATCATAAAAAATGTTATGCCACAATGTGAGGCACGCTTCAAACGACTAACAAATGCCTGATTTAGGGGGACAGAAGGTAGGTTTAGATTTTCTAACCCCTTTTGGTTTTGTTTGGATCCCATTGGCTAAAGTAATAGCAGAAAGAGATTGCGGATAAGCAATATCAGACAAAAGTGATTTGTTACCAAAAATATGATTAGAAGTGCCTGAGTTCATGACTCATGTTCCAAGAGTACTAGATTGTGAAATACAAGCAAAAGAATTACCCGCAACATAAACACCAGGTTGAGCAACCGAAGCTACTTGTGGAGACGTTTTCTTACTTGCTTGATACTAAAGGAACTGATCATATTCTGTCTGAGCAATATGAGCATTATTGGATGGTCAATTAGGTTAAGCAACAGATGCTACTTGTGGAGATGTCTACGTACTTGCACGAGTCCAAATGAACTCATTATATTCCTTTAGAGCAATAAGATCATAATTAGGTGGTGGACCATGCATAATATAACATATGTCACGAGTGTGTCCAAGTTTATGATAATAACTACACTTGGATCAAGGTTTTCCAAAATGACCTCTTCCTCATCGATTCTCCATAGATTGATATGTTCGTTTTTCTATGGTTTGAGATGCGAGAATAGATTAGTCAATGGTGGGTGATGAAACTACTTTGTGACTGGGAGACACCAAAAGACGAAGTAGACAAGAGAATAATTCATCAATTGTAGGAGCTGTAGCACTGGATAAAATTTGATCTTGCACGGAATCATGGTAAGTAGGAAGTCCAGCAAGTGTAAGAACAAGAAATAATGTTTGTCTGTGCTCTTGTTGTTTATCCACGTTTGCAGTGACTGGCATTAACGTTTTAAATTCCTCCATGACTGCATGTACCTGTCTAAAGTAAGTAGACATATCGGATTCTTGTTTTTGTAAGTTGGTCATCTGAGATATCACATAATAGAATTGAGATATGCCATTAATGTATAAAACACGAGCTTTTTCCCAAACTGAATAACGTGTCTGGATTGGGCGAAACAAGGGCATCAACTTGGAATCAATAGATCGCCATGGGAGACTACATAATTGAGCATCAACTTTCTCCCATTGTGCTTTGGCCTTTGCATCTTGCTCACTAGCCTTTGCCTTTTCATTTACCACACAAACATTGCTCGTTAAGTAGTTTTGGACAACTTGATCCGTGCACCACAACTGAACTGAGGAAGCCCAAGCTAAATAGTTTGAGCTTCCCATTAGTGGTTCTAAAGTGATCATAGGGCTTGAACTTCCTATATTTTTGGAGCCAAGAATATCAACCCCGAACGACATATTGTGAAATTAGAATTTTCTCTCACAATAAATAAATAAATAAAATTGGGGCACCCTTCGGGGTGGCCCAGTGGTTTGGGCTTGGGACTTCCATGTTGGAGGTCTCAAGTTCGAAACCCCTTGCCAGCGAAAGCAAGGGGTTTGCCTTCTGGGTTGAGCTCGTCGCACCGGGCTTGCCTAGTGCAGGTTACCTCTCCTATGTGGTTTGCGAGCTATTGCATAGGAGCGGGGGTTTTACCCTGTGCACACCCAAAGGGTAGCGGCTGCGGGTTTCCCTTGTCATAAAAAATAAATAAAATTGGGGCCAGAATCTGTCTCCCAGAAATATATCTGACTGCCGGAAAAAAAGGTCAGCCTTGGAATCAGGAAAGCATTATATGGTCAGCCTTGGAATGAAGAGGCGACCCCACTGGAAAAAGAGAACTGCTGAAAAATGGCCAGAAAAACTGCTGGCAGAAAATTTGATTCACTCGGACTGCAATTTAGGTCACCGGAAAACTGTATAGTGACGGCTGATTTCACTGTATGATGGATTATTTTCTCACAATTGATCTGATACCATGTGAGAAATATTGGAGAAGAAATATTACTGAATTGTGTATCACTGTATCTACATTATTACATTGAGATCCTATTTATATACACTACAATAGACTCCTTTTCCAATTAGGATTACATATAATTATTCCTATTCTAACAAAAACAATCAACAAAATTTTATCTGCAACCATGAACTGCAGTCCATTCTTTAGGATCTCATCTACTCCACTTTATTGTATTGAGCCGGTCTTGGCCTTTAGTTTCCACCTCTCAGTACTTTTGAGATACTTATAGAGTTCCATATTAGTTGAGGGTATGGGTTGTTGTCTCAACTTAATTGTATAGGCTAACAGATAACTTATTTCTTAGGCAAACAGTATCCAAATTTCTGATTTTAAAAAGTGTTTGAATATCCAGATAGTTTTTTCATGAATTACTTGGGGATCTGTTAAGCTATTTTTGCTTTATGTTCACTATGGCAACAAACAAAGATGTTAATTTTTGGCATTTTGACCATTGCAGAATGCATCAAGTTGAGTAATTGCCACAAACAATCAGACAAACAAAAGCTGCATGTAATTGGTTTTATACTTATTGTAAGTGGCCTCTTACTTAGTTTAGTCTATTGCTTTTACTTCTTCATGAAAATACACTATTTTGCTCTTCTCGGCTTTAATTTATCTGGCAAAGTAATCTTGGGGCTTCTGTTCAAACTGTGTATCTCTCTATCTTTAAATTGTTCTGGTTTTCACTTAATGAGTATTTACCAAAATCTGTCACAGTTTAAAGTCTATGTTTGAGGGGGCTTAGTGTCACGTCCCAAAATGGGAGGAGACATGGCACGGCATCCGATGCTTGCCAACTTGCAGCGAGCGAACCGATTTAGTTTAGTGACTACCCACTTCGATCCCATACTTCACAATTCAATTAATTAACAATAATAATTATGAGAGAAATAACTCCATTAATGATCGAAGTGCATCAACATAAACTTAAAACTATGTATGTTAGAGACAAAGGGAAACTCATAAGGTTAATTTCTACTTGCACATTTAGAATGAGAAGGGAGGTAAAACTTTCTGAAATGCCCATAGCCACTAAGATATACGAGTGGTTGACAACACACGCATAAGTTAGACTCTACAAGACATGGCTCCATAGACTCCCTAGAATACCTTAAACCTAGAGCTATGATACCAAGTTTGTCATTTGCAATTCGAACTTCTCTTTTCAAGATTATTAGATTTTCATTCTCCCACACCTGTACCTCTGAGTCATACCATACATGTATCTACATGTTCCATAATATACTTCTTAATCAGTCGTTCTCATTGGTATACAAAACAATATTTCCTATATTTGTTAGCATGCTTAGGTGTTAAACTTAAATTGGAATTTTCAGGGACGCTATACTTTAGTCATTTTCCCTTGTCAATCTTGTAAAAAAAAGGAAGATGTTACTGTGTAGAATAACACTTTATGTTAGAAAACCTGTCTCATATTCATTGTGTTAGGATTTCATAGGAGATTATAAGGTGTTGAATTATTTCAAAATTTTCCTTGTCTATCTTTTTCATTGTAGAATCAGAGACCAACTCTTTTATTCTGAATTTAATGATTGATTTTTTAAAATTGAAGTTGTTGCATAGTATCTGACCTCTTTTTACCTTACATGTAGGGTGCTTTGAGTTTTATACTGATCATCTTTTATAATTGCTCTGATCAAGTCATAAATACTAAGTATCAAAGAGTCGCCAAGTCCAGGGAGGCTGCAGCAAGACATGCGCGAGAAACTGCACAAGCAAGAGAAAGGTGGGGATTAGTAAAAGATGTTGCTAAAAAACGTGCTTTTGGATTGCAACAACAGTTATCTCGCTCATTCTCAAAGAAAATGAGCGTGAAGCAAGGAGCAAGAGGAGCTTTCAACCTACCTAAAACTAATGATGAAGCATCCATACCACCTAAAGGTTCTAGCAGCTCAGCTGGAAAAGGAAAGAAAAAAGAACCCAGTGATCTCACGAAAATGATGCATTCAATTGAAAATGAAACAGACAATATGGAGGGGTTCCATATGCAGATTGGAGATAAGAATATAAAGAAGCAAGCGATCAATGCTAAAAAACTGCACACTAGGAGCCAAATTTTTAAATATGCATATGGTCAGCTTGAGAAAGAGAAAGCTATGGAGCAAAAGACTAAGAATATGACATTCTCGGGAGTTATCTCAATGGCAACTGATGATAATACTGAGATCAAGACTAGGCCTCCCATTGAGATTGCTTTCAAAGACCTGACCATTACTCTAAAAAAGAAGCACAAACATTTGATGAGGTCTGTTACTGGAAAACTTATGCCTGGTCGGATTTCTGCTGTCATGGGTCCATCTGGAGCTGGGAAGACTACTTTTCTTTCTGCGGTGGCTGGCAAGCTAACACAATGCACATTATCTGGGATGGTTCTCATAAATGGAAGGGCGGAATCTATCCACTCATACAAGAGAATTACAGGTTTTGTTGCCCAAGATGATATAGTCCATGGAAACCTCACTGTGGAAGAGAACCTTCGATTTAATGCAAGATGCAGGTATCAGTTAGAATACACACTGCATTATCTTCAAGAGACTGACACTACTGGGAAAATAACATCCAATTTTTCTTCTTTTTAAAAATTCTTTTGTTTGTTGAAATGACATTATTTTGAATTGTTATATTGCCTTCCGTATTTCTTTGAACTTCTAGTTACCAAGTAAGTTGAAAAGATAATTGAAACAATTTTCACGTTTTCCAGAGTTCTCTAAAGATAAAATTTTTTTAAAAAATGGTAGAAGATCTTATCAATTAGTGAAAACTTGTGATGTTTCATTTATTTTTCTTACAATTAATCTTAATTAGGATTTAGTTGCACTTAACACTTAAGCTATTGGTAAATGTGTATATATTCTCCAGAAGTACATAAACTTTGATAACTCTTTTAGTTTTTCACTCATGGTGATATTGTGTCTTCTAAGGGTCATTGTCATCTGCATTAGTGCATCTCATCAAGCATTCTACACTTAGCAAGTGTTTATATGGCACTTAATATCTGTAGTTTCTTGTCCTTCAATTTTTTTACTATCTGTTGTTTTTTGTACCTCGATTATCGTATTAATTTGTTGTAGTTTCCGTTTTGTTACTATCTGCTATATTTGTTATTATCTGTTATTTCTTGTACTTCTGTTACTTCTTTTCGGGACTGTTTTCCTTGAGCCGAGGGTCTACTGGAACCAACCTCTCTACCGCTGAGGTAGGAGTAAGGTTACGGTTCTACCCAGTGCCAGGTGCCATATCTTTACAATGCTTTTAAATTTGAAGTGTTCAACTAAACATATATATTTGTATTTTTTTCTCCCTTTGCGCCTTTTTTCATTAAAGCCCATGTTTTATTTGCGCTTTGCGCTAAAAGCCTCCACAGACGTTAGAGCTTTTTTGCACTTTTAGCTCTTGATAACACTGGCTTTACCCTCCCCAAACCCTACTTTGTGGACTACACTGGGTATGTGTTTGTTGTTTGCCTTGTGTTTTGCAGCAACAACTGGTTTCTTCTCTTTTAAATCTTCGTCTTATGAACTGTTATGTAGGGTGTGCTAATCTTAGGTTATACATGCTCTATTTGGAATATCCACAAGTTACACGCCCTGAGTTTGTAGTTGAAAATGTGGGCCCTAATGTATAATAACCTTATCTATTCCTAGTTTGACGTGTATAGAAGGTTCAAATCATAAGCTGTTACTATTGTGGATATGTCACGAAGGCTCTATTAATTTTATCTTTCAACATTGTCTTAGTTGAAAATTTTGGCCTTCATGCATTATAGGTTTTGCTCATGCATAAGATGTTATTCCAAGTTTACATTCATATCAAGTTTGATTAACTTGACATCTAAATGTTCATTATCATTTTCTTATTGCCATTTTATGTCTTCTGCTGAACCTTCAACATCGTAAAGACTAGCTGCAGACTTGCCAAAGGCTGATAAGGTTCTTGTAGTCGAGAGAGTTATTGAATCATTGGGTCTTCAGGCAGTTAGAGATTCGCTGGTTGGAACTGTAGAGAAGCGTGGAATTTCTGGTGGCCAGAGGAAACGAGTGAACGTGGGGATGGAAATGGTCATGGAACCTTCACTGCTAATCTTGGATGAACCTACATCTGGTTTAGACAGCTCATCCTCAAACTTACTTCTTAAAGCTCTTAGACGTGAAGCTCTTGAAGGTGTAAACATTTGCATGGTTCTTCACCAGCCAAGGTATGTGGAGTTTTTTCTCCCCAGTCAACTTCTAGAATTCTGCAGAAACTAGATATGCAATTTAGTAGTTTTATTTATCAAAAAAAGTTTGACTTTTATATACCTTCCTTGAGTTATAAATAGTGGATCAAGGGGTATTTGAAGCCTGTTTACAACTATACAGAGACATATATGTTGGAGATAAATAATTTAAATAAAAGTGTGATCTCTCTAGCAACTTAAGCTTTTAGATTAGTTGGTTACACACTTCGACTTGGTTCGAGTTAGAGTTTCGACGTGCTTGGCTCATGAAAAGGATTCAAGTCCGCACGTGAGGGGCGTGTTGGAGGTATAATTAATTAAAAGGTGTGCTCTCTCTAACAAATTAGGCTTTTAGATAAGATGGTCACACACTTCAACAGTAAAATTACACCACAAAAATGTAATTTCCCTCTACCTAAATAAGTAGTTCTATTAAAACAGGTTAATATAAGTTGAGAAATTTAGATAGTTAAAGATGCTTTTGCTTTTGTGTTTTCCCTTTCTTGCTCTATCAATTTGTGTTTCCAGTTCATAGAAAAAAAATTGAGCTGGCTCAGTAGGTATGCCTTTTGAAATCATGTGACCATTGAGACTATGTTGCAATGTAAGGAAGAATTTCGTGCTGATATTGGCTATATTGTATTGTAAGTATGGTAGAATGACTTATTCTTCTGTCCTTCAGCTATACCTTGTACAAGATGTTCGATGACTTGGTACTTCTAGCCAAAGGTGGTCTTGTTGCATATCACGGCCCTGTGAAGAAAGCAGAAGAATACTTTGCAAATCTTGGAATTGCAGTACCAGATCGTGTAAATCCTCCTGACCATTTCATTGACGTCCTTGAGGGTATGGTCAAACCAGGTGGAGGTGTGACCGTGGAACAACTTCCTGTCCGATGGATGCTTCATAATGGTTACCCTGTACCCCCAGATATGATGCAATTGTGCGATCAGATTGCAATGTCCTCCAAGGGTGTTGCAGCAGCTCCTGACCAATCTTTTCCTGTTGATGCATGGCATGAGAAGCGAGATTCTCTGTCTCATGGCTTGTTAAAATCCCATGACTTGTCTAATAGAAACACTCCAGGCGTAAACCGGCAGTATAGATATTATCTTGGAAGGTATTGTATCTTATGCTATCCAGATTCATGTTATATTTCCCCTACTACAGTCTCTTCATTCTAAAATTGTCAGTGACTAACAAGAGTCATGACATGAAAATATATGCAGCTAAAATTTCTGCCACTCTCTCTGGTCCAACAACTGGCAAGAGAAGTAACACAGAGATGTTGAATCAGATATTGAAGATTTATCTTCAAATATCTGTTTGGCCATAGAATTTGATCAGATTTTGAAAATTGGATCAGAACTTTAAAAGTTTTCTAAGTAAAATGCATGTCGAAACACAACTTCAAGTTACAAAATTCGCAACTCAATTTTTTTATGTTTCAACTTCAAAATCTTTGGTCGAACGGGAGCAATTAATTGGTTTGTCTGAAACTTGATAGAACTAAAATTTTTTTTATACAAATAATCAAGGGAGAATGAGACATTGGTGTAATGCAATGATGAAGCTTGTCACAGTTTTCTGACGCAAGTTATTATAAGATAATGTTTAACTCGATTACATTCTTCAGGGTTGGCAAACAGAGATTGCGAGAAGCTCAAATACAAGCAGCAGATTATTTAATCCTCTTGGTTGCTGGAGCATGCTTAGGAATCCTATCCAGCCAGAAGGGTGACACCTTTGGATACTCCGGCTATACGTATAGTATCATTGCTGTGTGTAAGTGGACTACTTGCTAAATCCGAAACCAAGACATCTTCTAGCTGAATATATTTATCTTAGATATGGGTGCATTTAACTTGCTTTACTTTCTAGGCAATATGATTCAAAGTTAATTGATTGCCTCAAATCAAAAGAACACTTGTATATTCACCACATATAGCCATCTATTACTTGTAATACAACTTTTTTTTTTATATCCGTGGTGTCTGGGTCAGCTTGTACGCACCTCGGCTAATTCCACTAGATACATGTCACCTCCCAACAACAACAGGTACCAGGTCACATATGGGAAGAAATCACCTAATTTTTTGACTCTATTGGGATTTGAACCTGAGACTTCATGGTGCTCAAATGTGTTGTGCTATTCTGTTCAAAATACTCGGCGATTTTACCTGCTTTATGTCTCTCCTAATTTCATGATGCTTCTTGAATTGCAGCACTCCTCTGTAAGATTGCAGCATTGAGATCCTTTTCATTGGACAAGTTAGAATACTGGAGGGAGAGAGAAAGCGGCATGAGCAGTCTAGCTTATTTCCTTTCTAAGGATACAATAGACCATTTCAATACTGTTATAAAGCCTTTGGTTTACCTGTCTATGTTCTATTTCTTAAATAGTCCAAGATCATCCTTTGGCACCAACTACCTCGTTTTCCTCTGCCTTGTATACTGTGTGACTGGCATAGCTTATGTGTTTGCCATCTGCTTTGCACCTGGACAGGCACAATTGGTATGTACCACAGTCACGTTCTCCATTAATATGATGTATTTCTTTTTCCTGACTCTTTATGCTGACAAGCTTCTTCTTGCCCCATTCGAACAGTGGTGTGTTCTTGTTCCTGTTGTTTTGACTCTCATTGCAAACCAGGAACCAGACAGTACTGCCGGAAAATTAGCTAAGTTTTGTTACCCAAGGTGGGCTTTGGAAGCATTTGTTGTTGCAAGTGCGCAGAGGTTGGTAGTTCATATTCTCCTCTGGTTTCTGTAAACTGCTAGATCATAATGCGGAAGTATATATTTGTTGCTCCCTCATCGGCATTCTTAAGAGTTGAGGTTGTATTCTTGTCAGTAGGCGTTGTTGCATCGATACTTAGGAAACTATAAATTGATGCTCTGATAGCACCAGCTCTCAGAACTTTTAACATGCTTTTCAGTTTTCACCATTCACAAGGCTGTAGAAATTTAGACTATTGCCTTTACATCATTTATTCCCTGTCCATAAAAGGCATAATGCAATCTGTTTCGGCTTTTTTGTTTTTAACTTTCAAGAAAACCTTCACTCTGACATGGTCAAACAAATAGAATGACCAATTTTCGGCTATGTTGCTTGAACTCTCAAAATATGTTATCATACCCGTGTCGTGTCCTCCAAAAATGCACTACTTTTGGAGGATCCGGCACGCGCCCGACTAACATATTTGAAGAGTCCGAGCAACATAGATTTCATGTTGTTGTTGATCACATTATGCTAGCATTTTCTCATCTGTTTGGCTATGTTGCTCGGACCCTCCAAAAATATCGTCATACCCGTGTCTTATCTTCAAAATATGCACTACTTTAGGAGGATTTGACATGCACCCCTTAGACAATTTTGAAGAGTCCGGGCAACAAAGATTTCTGATTGTTGTTGATCACATTAAGTTGGCATTTTCCCATCTATTTGGCTATGTTGCTCGGACTCTCCAAAAATATTGTCAGACCTGTGTCGAAACCTCCAAAAACACACTACTTTTGGAGGATCCAACACGCACCCGTTAGACATTTTTGAAGAGTCCGAGCAACATAGATTTCATGTTGTTGTTGATCACATTATGCTAGCATTTTCTCATCTGTTTGGCTATGTTGCTCGGACCCTCCAAAAATATCGTCATACCCGTGTCTTATCTTCAAAATATGCACTACTTTAGGAGGATTTGACATGCACCCCTTAGACAATTTTGAAGAGTCCGGGCAACAAAGATTTCTGATTGTTGTTGATCACATTAAGTTGGCATTTTCCCATCTATTTGGCTATGTTGCTCGGACTCTCCAAAAATATTGTCAGACCTGTGTCGAAACCTCCAAAAACACACTACTTTTGGAGGATCCAACACGCACCCGTTAGACATTTTTGAAGAGTCCGAGCAACATAGATTTTTTGGTTGTTATTAATCAGATTTTGTTAGCATTTCCTCATCTTTTTGGCTTTGTTGCTCGGACTCTCTTTAAATGTTGCATTACCTATGTTGAATCCTCCAAAAATGCACTCACCGTTTCTAGAGGATTTGGCACGCACTAATTGGTGTTCTTGGACTTGAAGAGTCCGAACAACATATATTTTTGGTTATTGAACACATCAGATCAGCATTGGGTCATATATTTGCCTTTTTGGTTGTTGATGACATCTAGTCAGCATTTTCTCATATGTTTGGCTATGTTGCTCGGACTCTCCAAAAATATTGTCGTTCCTGTATCGGTAGGCACTAATTTTTTTTTTTGTTTCTCTTCAGATATTCAGGAGTATGGTTGATAGCAAGATGTGGCAAATTATTGGAGCTAGGCTTTGATGTGCATAGCTGGAATACTTCTCTAATTTTACTGATTCTCACTGGTGTAGTTAGTCGTTTAATAGCTTATGTTTGTTTAGTATGTCTTAAAAAGAAATAAACCATTTTTTTCTTCTTAACATATATTTTACAACAAGATTAAAAAAAAGAAAAGGCATAGGTTTAGGGGCTTTTGGCATATAATGTATATTACAACAAGGTTTTTTGACAATGTGCTAAAGTAGCTTCTTCATTGATGGAATGGGAGAAGGGATGATTTTTTCGACAAATAAAGTGAAAGTCCGATGGACTAAGCTCTCGTTAGGGATCCTGGGAAGGGGACGGGTTGTATACAATTATTGCATTTTTGTAAGAGGTTGTTCTAGCAACTTTATGATCTCGCTATGTACAATGACCTTGGAAGGGTTGGATCATGCCGGATATTGCATTTCTACTAAAATGACAGTCCGAGTACTCTAAGCTTCCATTGTGTGCAGTGTTCATGGAAGGCTGGACCATGTTGGGTTGGGTCGGGCCATATTAAATGTCTCGAAATTCATTAAAAAGACGATAAAAATGGAGTACCTAATAAAGTCTGAAGGCTAATGTGAAGGTAAACCCTTGATTTATGTGATTAAGGAAGGGTTTTTTTTTAAAAAAAAAAAAAAAGTGGCATTAGGTGTGTGATTTGATGTTTAACGAAGTGAAATGAAAATTATGTGAGATCAGAATTTAATTTTATCAAAAAATCTGGATTCGACTTTTATCGAAAGATGAGAAATATTATTATTATAGTGATTGTTCTTCTTTATTTGGTAAGTTCTTGAAAGGTAATAACTAATATGATATACAAAAATTGATT
This sequence comes from Solanum tuberosum, assembly GCF_000226075.1. Taxonomy (NCBI): domain Eukaryota; kingdom Viridiplantae; phylum Streptophyta; class Magnoliopsida; order Solanales; family Solanaceae; genus Solanum; species Solanum tuberosum. Next base: position 267,390 of record NW_006239101.1, on the reverse strand, counting down.
AGACACCATCGTTATATAATTGGCAGATTTTATACTTAACATGAAACATGTTTAATTAATCATTTGTTAAGAGATGCATAATTATTTTCTAAGACTGTTCCAAAGTTTATTTATTATACTACTAGTACTCTTTTGAACCTACTGCAAAAATCAAGTATATTACACTTAAAAGTAGGAGGATATAATTGTTGGGTTTAAGTTTAATTAAAGGTGTGAATAGGAAATGAATGGTTGCAACTCTTTTGAAGGGTTGCGATTTTTATGAAGGGTTGTGACCTTTACGAAATGTTGTGTCTTTTTTAAAGGGATGTGACCATTCGCAAGGTTGCACATTTTTCAAAGGGTTGTGACCTTTCTGAAAGATTTCTCTTTTTCAAGGAGTTGTGACCTTTTCGATAAGACACAATTAACATATTTTCATACTATTCTTTGTTGGCTATAGATAGAGAGGTTTTATTTCATTTTTCTGCATTCTTCCATACATTTCTTACCAACAAAATCGATCGTGTCTGCGTGTGTGATCTCGTTGCTGTCTTTTTGAATTCGTTGAAATTATTGAAGTTTGAAGCACCGCTACTTCTTTAATGGTTAATCCATTTTATCTTAGGAGGAATTAATCTACAACCTCGAATACTTGAGGATATTAAATTTCGTAAGAACACAGTAATTTTTTGTGGATTCAGATAGTTCTTTTCATTTTTTTATTTTTATTGTTTCCGATTTGCTAATCTAATGAATACATGAGACAACAATAATGAGGAGAAAGGCTGACTATGGAAGCTTTTTGTGTCCAAAGAATAGATTTGTGTTTTCTACTTCTTTTGTGTGCACGCAAGTTTCAATTTTACATGCATAAAAATACATTTTTTTAATTATTATTTTAGGTGTTTTAATTTAATTAGTTATGAATAACTAAAAAATAATGATTTTTTATATTTTAAAATTCAAAATATATTTAATATAATAAAATAATCTTTAAATATTATATTACGATCTTAAATATATCACATGAGATATTTAATTAAAAATTACCAAATATAAACAATGATTCATTTTAAAACATGCCGAAAGGAAAATAATACATATAAATTGAAATATAGGGAAGGTATATTTCAAGCTTTGCACCCATATTCTTGAAGTATTATAGATCACTATCCTTTTAAAGTTGTATAAAATCAAGAATTATCTAAATTAGGATGGTAAAATTAGATTATAGAATCATGAATTACCTAATCCGCTCAGATTTAAATGGGGTTAACAATTATTCATTCATTAACTCAATCCATTTAATTCTTTCAATTTAGTTAGTTTAAAAGTCAAGCAATATATCATCTTGATCTATGAAAAATAATTATCAAAGTATTTTTTATCATGATAAATATTTTTTTATTAAATACTTAAATAAATTATTAAAATATATCAAGAAAATTAAACTTACAAAAAATTGTGCAGATTAAAATTTAACCTATTATTACTCATTACAAATTAAATAGGAAGTTGTTCATTTATCAATTCAACTCGATTATTTTATTCATTTATTAACTCAACATGTCCATTTGAATATCTGCGTAAAAACATTATAGAAACACTTTGATTTTTTTTAAAAAAAATTACTATCTAAAATAAACTTATTTAAATTTCAAAATTCGAAAAATGTCACCGGCTCAAAGAAATATATTATTTCTAAGAATGTCTCATACTTTAATATCCCCACTATAATTGAAGTAGTGGTTAGCACAAAAAATTGCAAAAAAGGAAGTGCCACGTGTCAAAAGCAAAAGAGACGTAGCAATTCAAGAGAGTGCAATTCCACCGTAGCGGACTTGAAACTCAAGATTTCATCAAAACACTAAAAACGAAACTGACAACAACATATAACTCCTTTCGATTCCGTTCCATAAATGGTTGTATTGTACCTGCGACCCCTTTACTTTCCCCTTTTTTTTCTGTTCATTTTCTCTCTCTTAACACACACACAGACACATAGTTTCAGTGTCACTACAATTGAATGATGAATCAGGTTAGTGTTTTTGGTTTACTTTGTCAATTTTTGTGTTCTTTGATGGAATTTGTGTGTGGCATTGATGAATGGTGAAAAAGGGGTTGTGGAAATTGTGGAATTTGGTAGTAAAAATGAAGTCTTTATATTTGTGTGGCAAGTTGCTGGACTTAAAAGGGTACTTGCATGTTAAATTTCTGCTCAAGTTTTGATTTTTTGGTACCCCTTTTGAGTAATAGAGGTGAAGAGTTCAGAAAGTAACCATTTTTATGTTAATTGAATGATCAGTCAGGTTATTGTTTTTGGTTTTCTTTGTCAATTTTTGTGTTCTTTGATGAAGTTTGTGTGTGGCATTGATGTAAGGTTAAAAGGGGTTGTGGAAATTGTGGAATTTGGAAGTAAAAATGTAGTTTTTATTTTTGTGTTGTAAGTTGTTGTACTTGAAAGGGTACTTGCATGTTAAATTTATGCTCAATTTTTTATTTTTTGGTACCCATTTTGAGTAATAGAGGTGAAGAAAGAAACCATTTTTATATTGACTGATGAATCAGGTTAGTGTTTTTGGTTTGCTTTGTCAATTTTTATGTTGTTTGATGGAATTTGTGTATGACATTGATGTATGGTTAAAAGGGGTTGTGGGAATTGTGGTTTGGCAGTAAAGATGTAGTCTTTATTTTTGTGTTGCAAGTTGCTGGACTTAAAAGGGTACTTGCATGTTAAATTCTGCCCAAGTTTTTTATTTTTTGGTAGCCCTTTTGAGTAATAGAGGTGAAGAATTAAGAAAGAAACTATCTTTTTATTAATTGAATGACACACACACAGAACTCTCTACACTTTCATTACAGTTGACTGATGAATCAGGTGAGTGTTTTTGGTTTTCTTTTTCAATTTTTATGTTATTTTTTGTACTTTTTGTATGACATTGATGTATGGTGAAAAGGGGTTGTGGAAATTGTGGGATTTGGCAGTAAAAATGTAGTCTTTATTTTTGTGTTGCAAGTTGCTGGACTTAATAGGGTACTTGCATGTTGAATTTCCGCTCAATTTTGATTTTTTGGTACCCTTTTGAGTAATAGAGGTGAAGGATTAAGAAAGAAACCATATTTTTAATAATTGAATGAGAGAGAGAGTTTCACTCTCTACATTCTCATTACAGTTGAATGATGAATCAGGTTAGTGTTTTTGGTTTTCATTGTCAATTTTTATGTTCTTTCTTGTACTATGATTGTGCCTATGTGGAATTTGTGCAAGACATTGATGTATGGTTAAAAGGGGTTGTGGAATTTGTGCGTTTCGACAGAAAAATGCAGTTCTTTTGTATGGCAAGTTACTGGACTCGTGCATGTTAAAATTTCTGCTCAATATTGGGTCTTTTATAGCGCTTTTTCCGTACTTTAGATTAACAGTGGTGAAGAGATAAACCATCTTTTTATTTATTGAATGACACACACTTCCACTCTACATTCTCACTATAATTGTTTCTCTTTACTGATGAATCAGGTTAGTATGTTTGGTTTTCTTTGTCAATTTTTATGTTCTTTCTTGTACTATGATTGTGCCTATGTACAGTACATTGTGTAATTTGTGCGAATTTTGGAAGACATTAATATATGGTTAGAACGGTTTGAGGGAATTTGTGTGTGTTGGCAGAAAAATGTAGCCTTTTTTTTCGTGTTGCGAGTTACTGGACTCAAAAGGGTTCATGTATGTAGAAATATCTGCTCAATTTCATTTTTTTGCTACCCCTTTTTCCTAAATTTAGAGTAAATTGATAGAGATGAAGGAGGAAACCATCTTTTTATTGCTTAGTAGAGTTTTTCAGTTGTATGTGCTTGAAAAAGCATTTGAAGCTTGGGGTGTCAATAATTGAATGACACTTATTTACTGAGACATTGTAGAGTTATTTAAGTCTTTACCCCATGAATAAACAACGTGATTAATGCACAATGACACTCGATAAAATAGCATAGAGATCAACTAAGAAGAATACATTGTAGATAAAAAAAAAATAGCATTGAGAAATTCCTTCTTGAAGTGCATTCCTTCCTTGGAATTATGGAGATCTTTTTGTCTTTATATGGAAGTCTTAGGCTCCATCCAAAGTACATGAAATTTAAGGGGTGTTCTCAAAACGTTTCCTTTTTTGGGGACATTGTTCAACTTGTGTTTCCCTATTTTCCTTTCCAAGACTGTCCTTTTAAGTTTCCTTTTTTCGCGAATGAAAAAGATTAAGGTTGAAAGCTCTCTTCCAGAGCATTTCCCTTTCTGAAGATGCATTGCTCAACTCGTGTTTCCCTATTTTTCCTACATCCCCTATAACTTCCCTATCACCCAAGCAGTGGCATACACAATTTTTTCATCAGCAGTGTCACCTTTTAATATGAGAAACAATAAATAAACTAATGTAACACCCTATTTTTTTTTTGATAACCGAGAAATCCGTCTGTCACCCACCCTTTGGACCAATCACAACCTTCTAAACTCGGTGAATAATGGGCCCGCCCCTCTACCCTTCTCCACTTAAATACCGGGCTTCGCTTTGCATGGTGTGGGGCTTGAACCTATGACCTAAGCCACAATCCTCCACCTTTTGCCACTCGAGCTAGGCCTTGGGGGCAACTAATGTAACACCCTATTAAAAAAGAATGAAATACAAATAAAACACAATTCACGGGTACTATTGTTTCTTTTCTAAAATAATAAAAAAAATACTATAACTTTTTCTCGATGAGTTTTCCTTTTTTGAAATGTACTTAAAATCACCTCAGTAGAAATTATAGTACTAAATATCTTTTTATATAGGGCAGCAAATGATCAGTAAATAATTTATTATTCATTGAATTTCATAAATTGTTCTTAATCGATTTTATTGGTGAGAAAGAACGATAAAGGGAAAAAAACATAAAAAGGACCAAAACAAAAGCCCAACTTTTCTAAAATGAGGCTGTGTATAAAATGTTAAATTGAGGCTATGCAGATTTGACCACACAACCTTATTTGTGGAAATGAAACTCCAAACCAACAGAGCTACTTGTCACTTTACTCAATATATCCTTTGTGTTATATATATATGTATAATAGTAATAATTTCCAATGAAGCAGTGTCACGTGACACCCCTTCGACCTTACTAAATCCGCCCCTGCACCCAGTCAAAGAAAAGCAAGGCTGAGAAATGGAAACACATACACTTGAACATGTTAGAGTATAATTGTACCCAATAAGTTGATTGTTTTGGTCCGTGGAACAGAATGACTTTGCAATTCGCGAGGGGTAAAAACAAACTCGATAAAGATAATGTTTTTCCATAAGTTTGAGAAGAGTGAAATGCTTAAAATGGTAAAAGGGAAGGATAATTTACTTTGCCGATTTATCCAAAAAAAACCCAAATAGACTGCTAATTACCATGTAACATTCCTGTCGTTCTCATTTTGAAAATGACGTAAAAGAGTTCACGATTGGCAGGGTTATTAGTGAATCATGGCGACTCTAGATGAATTCTCTCAATGATTTGCAATTTTGAAGTCTTTACGGATTCAATGGTTATTTGGTGCAAAGGCTATTTATTTTTAAGGCTAATTTCTTAAATTTGTTGCACCTGTCTCTAGGATGTTCAACACTAGCTCAAAGATTTTGGGACTGTTGTTCTCATTAAAGCTTACAAGTTTTTTGAGTGTGTATCTTTCTTGCGTTCATTTTTATTTTCTTAGGACAGTTTTTGAAACATTGGTTTAAAAAAATATTTCACAATAAGCCCACTTACCTAAATACTGCCCTTGATGTATGACCTGCCTACACAGTGTCGCTGACACAAATTCTTTCACCGATGAATACTGTGTATGTTCCGAGAAATAATGAAACAGGAGAGGAGATGGAAATAAAGTTTACCTATCTTACACCTAAATGCTTTTACAGGCACATAGTAGACATCTATCTATGTTGGACATAAGTCTGTTAGAATGTTCCGCATTGGTTGAGGGGATGGGCTATTGTCTCCTTGTATGGTCTTGAACAACCCTCCCTCATGAACTAGCTTTTTGGGTTGAGTTAGACACAACATTGGTTGAGGTATGAGTTGGTGTCTACTTATGTGGTTTTTGGGCATGAGCCAGCTTTTAGTGTTGAGTTAGTCCAAGGTTCTTTTTCTTTTTACTTAATCTGCTACATCTATGCATGTATTTACCTCTATGTTGCTTGGACTCTTCAAAAATGTCAAGGGATGCGTGTGGGATTCGCCAAAAGTAGTGTATTTTTGGAGAATCCGACACGGGTGCGGCATCGAAAGTGAAGAGTCCGCGCAACTTAGATTTACCTTAGTCTGAGAAAGTGTCCTAAATTTTTTCCATCTGTGTTTGCAGAATTCAGCATATCGAAGTGGTTTTGCTTCTCTAGGGGTCTGGTTTGATGAATCAGGTACTAACTAATGCATTTTCAACAATATACTAATTTGTACTGTGGATGCTTTGTGCTGGTGCAAATGTTAATTGTCTCATTGTTTAAGAGTCTCAAACTACTTGTTACTTCACATGAACTAGTATATTCCTTGTTAAGTTGCTTTGTTTTTCCCTTGTCTTGCTTATGTGATTCAGATTCTTTTTCCCGTTTATAATTGATGTGGATACACTATATAGGCTTTTCTCATTATCTGGTGTTACTAATTTATTATGATCTAAGGAAGTCATTACCTTGTTCTTTCTTGTTAATCCAGATGAATATGAAATCTTGGTACATTGATTGTTCTGTTTTGGGATTTAATGGCAGCTGGAGTTATGCCTATTTTGACAGTTACTTAGATTGACCAAGGTGGTAAGTTTGACACCCGAACCTGCATTGGTGTTCTAATAGGCAGTTCAGGTGCCACAATTTGTGATTCCAAGCTTAATGTATATGCAGAGAGGAATTGCTCAGTTGTAATGGTGTATTGACCCCATAAAATCAATTACTTAAAAAAGAGAGGCTAAATAGCATACCTAGTCAAATATGTTCTGTTTAGCTTTTTGTATGTCTGATGATAGTATCAGCTATCGGGTTCTTTTGGTTTTTGGTTGCTAATTTGTTACTTTACTGTAAGTTTGATTTTATGTACCAACAAGGGTTGTGGTGGAGTGGTAAGTACTCCTTCATCTGTAACCAGAGATCTCGGGTTCGAGTCCCCTTGGGTACGGAGTCGCCTTTGTTAGGGAGCGCTGTACCCCCCAATGTGGGACTTCTTGGCGCGAATTTGGATTTAGTCGGGCTCCAATGTGGGTACCGGACACCGGATGGGAAACCAAAAAAAAAAGAAGTTTGATTTTATGTAGTGTAATCTTATATATTTTTCCTTTTCTGCAAGTCGCTAGAGATGAACTTCACTCTTCTAGATGTAGATGTATTGTGACTCATGCAACAAAAAGCACAATTTGAATTAATTCCTGCAGCATGATTCCAATTCTTATCTGCCATAAAAAGGAAAAAGAATCCAATCCTTGTGCAGAGTGAATATTATGTACTGAGACCTCAGACCAGCATATCTCATAAAAAGAATTACTCACCATGTCTTGATGATTTGTTTTTTTTACATTTTTTGTGGTATTGTAATTACTGATTCTTAGCTCATAGAAGATGAACCTGTTATTCATCCTTTAGAAGATGATACGATTTTTGCTGTATGTTGCTGTTAGAAACCCGTGATGATCATGCTTCTATCTCTGGTGTCTTGCGTTTTGATGAGAAGAGGGTATTAAAGGGCATGGAAAGGAAAGGTGCTTTGTACAATATAGGTATGTCATCTCATGTTTTTCTTTAATCCTTGGGAAGATGGTCGCTTTGGCGTATAGTATAATATATAATATAGCCCTTAGTCTTTGACTGTTATATCTGTTTATCTATAATTATGCTATGATCACTTCTAATAGTTCCTTTTTGTGGTTCTCAGGTTCCAGTATTGCATCTAAAAGGGAAAATGAAATTAACCAAGATGTATGTGAGCTTCTCTTTCGGTTAAATTGCTGTTTTTGATAATGGAATATGTCTAATCTAGTTACTAATTTCTTATGTTTTAAGAAATTTTCTGCATCTGTTAACACTTTTATCCCATATGGTTTTTGCTTTTCCTAGTTTTGTTTGGCCCAATCAGGAATTTAGAACTTCGGTCGCAAGTTTATGTTATTGTTGTCCCCCATTTTTGCATATCAGAATAAAAAGCTGTTGTCCCCTATTTTCCTTTTGGAAGAGCCTGTATCTTTTTGTACCTCTGTAATACCTTATCAAGTTTGTCTCGCCCTTCTTTCCTTTTATGCATATGGAGAAGTTTGTGTCACCTTTCTTTCCTTTTATGCATATCAAGAAGTTTGTGTGGCCTTTCTTTCCTTTTATGCATATGAAGAAGTTTGTCTCGTGTCTTGTTTAGCATTTTACCTTCCCTCTCTTCTAGTCTAGATATAGGTCCTGGAAGATGAGTTGATGGACTTCCTGAAGGCATGAAAGTGTACGGGATATTGCCTCTTTTGGATGAAGTAATAAATTTTAGTGATAGTTGGGAAATACTCTATACAAGTGATATACCATAAGTAAAGAGCCTACAATAACAGATGGTTCCCAACAAATGACACGGACTCATCATCTTTGCTGACAGGACCTCATGGTTGCACCAACGAGAAGGGACACGAGGCTATTCCTTAAGGGGTCGTTTGGTGTGAGGGATAAAAATAAATGGTCCCGGTATAAAATTTTGGTGTCTTGTTTAGTTGTCATTTTTGGGATAACTTGTGCCACCATTTATACCATAGTGATGGGATAAGTAAGTTATCCCGTATACATGGTGGGATAAGTTATCTTAGGATAGCTAATCCCAGGATAATGATTCTGGGATAACTTGTTCCCAACCAAACGACCCCTACGTGTATAAAAGTACTTGCCCTTTAAAAGCCCTTCTATTTTTTTCTCTCGCTCCACACATGACACAACCCATATAGCGTGAGTGGAGCAACCTTCCACGCCTTATGTCTCCTCATTTGCTTCCCACAGCACCAGCTGAACAACATCTTCCATTGTACCTTACAAAAAGAAACACATCTTTGTCTAATTGAAAGAAGTATGATAACTTGATAATATAAAAAAGTATAGTCTAATGAATGAATATCCTGGTTCAGCTAAAGGAATATTTTGATTGAAATGTTGAGTACTATGGAGTGTCAGTAGTCTTGACTGTCAATTTGAGATGGACGCACTGTATGGCTCTTTTTTTGTCCCTAGGAGATTAAACACAGCTCCACCAATATGCTGCAGTTAGACATCAAGGTTTTTTTCTTCAAAGTTCAAATTGCTTTGACATTCTGATGTATAACAAAGTTGCTTTGCAGATCTTGAGTAGATTTCTTTTTCTTTTGTCGTTGGAATCCGCAAGTTGTTTCCTATTGCTCTCTGAATCGTTTGGTTGTGGGAGTTCCTTTCCTGTGCATGTTGGCTGTTTCGAGGGGTGTTTTTTTGTTTTTCCTTCAATCATTTCTATCTTTAGATCTTTGTCTTTGCTGAATTACCTGGTCACCGTGCCAGGTCCTTGATCTAAAGCGAAGTCAATTTGAAGCTGGAAAAATTCAAGCACAAAATGATCTTTCCCCTCCATGTGAAGATTATTTGTTGGGTAAACAGTTTTCGTAAGTTATGTTCTTATTATTAAGAAAAAATATTGTACATCAAGTAGAACTACAATTCTTTCTGGTCTTCTTGGAAACAGATATTGAATTTGCTGAAAGCATCACAAATCTGGATTATGGTTCAAGTAGAGGATTGCTGGACCCTATTTTAGAAAGTCAGATTCCATTATCTAGTTGTGATGGAACTGACACCTGTGGAATGCCATACTCTTCGGGATTAGTTGTGCAAGAATCTCAAAGTCAGAATGCTATGTTTGGCCTTACCAATTCAGAGTTGCATGACCTTTCTCGTGACAAATGTGAAAGTCAGATGCTAGTTGAGTACAATGCTGTGAAATTCCCTACTGCTTTCAATCCAGGAGATATCAGCAATGTGGATGATGTGGCAGGCTTCTTTGCTGAAGCTGCATCTTCTGAGAAGATGAATGACAGCATGATTGACCATTCTGCGCTAACATCTAACGGAATTTCTTTTATGTCTAATGCTACACAAAATGAGGGGCAAAATGTAAACTGTGAAAGCTTTGATATGCATGAATCCTCCGTAGTAAGCCCTCCAGTCACTTCTGAAGCAATAAACACTGACACTCCTGTCACTCAAAAGCGTCTGCGCAAGCCTACACGAAGGTATATTGATGAATCCTCAGATCTTAATGCTAAACGTCTTAAGAAAAGAGTAGAGGTTTCTACTAATGCACCAGAATCAAAGAATAAGCTTCTCAAAGTCAGATGTCAGAAGAAACCTCGTGCAGAATCTATGGAAATGGTATTGTTTTCTGAAGAGTCTTCTTATAAAGCTATTCAAGTGCCTTTTGCCTCTCTTGTGAACGAAGAATGTGATGATTGGGATGCATCCAATGCGATACAGGTACACTCCAAAAAAAATTTGAAACAAAATGTGTAATTTCATTTATGTGATCCTTGCACTGCATCCATGTATAAGCACATTAAAGGCTATGTTGCTCGGATTCTTCAAAAATGCCAACGGATGCGTGCGGATTCGCCAAAAGTAGTGTATTTTTGGAGAATCCGAGACGGGTGCGGCATCAAAAGTGAAGAGTCCGCGCAACTAAGATTAAAGGTGCCCTTACTAGGCTAGTTGTATAATTTCGGTCGTGCAAGTCAGTTCACAAATAACATTCAACCACCATCTTTGTTGACAATTTATTCAAAACTCAAAATGAATGAGAGTTGATGTAACACCGTGCTTGCTTGAAATTTTTGGGTGGTGAGTTCAGGTACTTTTTGAAAACAAAGGGTGATCTTCCATGTCAATTTGTTATTGAGCATATCGTGATACCCTCCATACTTCCCCGTATCTTTTTGCAACTTTTTAATCACGTTTTAATCTTCAGTTAGTATTTTCCTTGACATAAAAGTTGATCACCTTGAAGGTTTTCAAACCTCACAAGGAGGAGCCTCATAAGGAGGCTACTACAGTTTTGAATTATAAAGATGATGTTGTTGCACCAAAGAAGTTGGATCAAGATGGTGTGCGGAGGAAACATCACAGGCTCTGGACTGTTTCAGAGGTCAGAAAGTTGATTGATGGAGTTGCCCAATATGGAGTTGGAAGATGGAGTCATATAAAGAAGCTTTATTTCTCATCATCTGTTCATAGAACACCTGTGGATCTCAAGGTAAGCACAATGGCCACTATCAGGCATTCTTCAACCAGACGAGTCAAGAAAAACCATGCATCATCTAGTGTTTGCATGCTACTTACCTAAAGCTGGTACTCTGTTGCTAAAACGTCTTGCAGGATAAATGGAGGAATCTTCTTAAAGCAACTTATCTACAGAAACAAAGCAAAACAACGGTGAGTATTCATTTTTTAAATTTGATCAATGATGCTTGATGTTTGCTGTGAATCATGGGCCTTTTAAACTTGATGCAATAGTTTCTTTCTGTTCTGTCATAGAATTACTTTGCATGTATAGCCATCATATATTCTGAGGACATGACCCTAGATAAGAAGTTTTGGAGGCTTAGGAGATTAGGGGAGAAGGTTAGCCATGTGTTGTAGTACTTTTCCGAGGGAGAAGCAGGGAACTGGTCTTCTTCTCATCTTTTAGTATTTTTATCTGGTATTCACATAGTATCTTATTTTTCAGTTTTACTACTACAGCTTACTTCAATTGCTTTGTGTATCTTGCTATTTTGTTGTTATTTTCCTTTCTTTCTTAGAGGGTCTACCAGAAACAGCTTTTCTAGTCCACAGAGGTAGGGGTAAGGTCTGCGTACATTTTACCCTCCCCGGACCCTCCACTTGTGGGATTACATTGGGTATGTTGTTGTACAGCCATCATAATTATTTGTTTTGAAAATTTTTGTTTGTGTTTGTGCGCACTAGAGTCATAGTAATACTAAATTATGTTGGTGAAATCAGATTGTTGTATAGTGGAGTGTAATTGAGTATAATTTCCACCTAACTTATTTATTCATGTTTAGTTGCATTTTCGGTTTCAAGTAGCATGAGTCAAACTCATCAAAGTTAGTAGGAAGCTTAACGCTCAAGAATCTATGCCTATATGCTGATTTTGGTATATGTTGTTTAGTCCAGCCACTTCGCTTGATGGATAATATAGCGATGTGGAGTATTTTGACGTTCTTCAAACTTTCCCCTTATTCCAGAGGGCTTACTTTTCTCATATGATATTTGACCGGATTATCATTGATACAGGAAAAGGGTAAACATAACCTGTCTTGGCGACCTTTGCCAAAGTCTGTCCTGCATCGAGTCAGTGAACTGGCCAACATGCATCCATATCCAAGAAACCGGAGGTGCAAGAGTTCCCGTTCTCCATGTGCCTCATCTTCTCCTGAACATTCTAACAGTACTAACATCCCGTGACGACCCCAACTGTCCATCCGGAGATTCGTTGAGATTTCTTTTGTGAAATTCCTCTCCTATGCATAGTTACAGGAGTAACATCTGGTGATAACCCGATTTTACGTTCAAATATTGGTTTTGAGCTCTCTTATACCAATTCGCTGCATAGTTCGTGTATAGAGCAGCTTCATTTCAAGTGAAAAAAGGTTCTGTATAATTTTCATTACCTCTAGAAATGCAATTGTCACATCTGTTAACTTTTTTTTGTATTTCCAATTGATACAAGTGACTATGTTTCAGCATTTTGTGTATAAGGTAGTATATAAAATAGTTTGTGACATCGCGCTGATTCCTCATTTACTGCTTCAAAATTTTGTGGAAAAATTGGGAACATAAGGAAATTGATTTGTGGCACATCTTTGCTCAGTATTCCACATTAAAGTACCAATTTGGAAATGGAAAGTTGGATTGGAAGGGCTGTATCATATTGAGATGTCGATTCGTTTTTCGTGCCCAGATGGAAAATTTGTTAACCCTATTTAGACTTTTGGTTGATTGATCTAGTTTTAAAGGAAAAGAAAAAAAGTGATCTCTATGTGACATATAACTAAAGAACCTACAAATTTGTGTTCTATTTACAAAGTTCTTGTGTTATCTTTTACTAATAACAACAGCATACCCAATGTAATCTTCATAACTAGAGTGGAAGAGAAAAAAGTATACACAAATTTTATTCCTATTTTGTAAAGGTAGAGAGACTTACTTTTTACTGATGTCGTGTGAAAAAAGTCAATTTTGTATGAGGGCAGGTAAATTAAAGGAGTAAAACACTTCTTATTAGGATTCACAAATTTACATCGAGTAGGTACATTAAGGGATAAAACGCTTCATATGAAAAGGTTCTCCCTTCGCGTTTAGTATACCATAGACGGAAGGTAGTTACACTCATATAGAAGATGGAAAGACAAACACACATACATAGTTTCTAATACATATAACATCATTCATAGTTGCAAGACATACAAAGTTCAACCTCTTCCGTTATCACTATTATCACCACCACCACCACCAGTTGCTGCTCCACTAGAAGAGTTGTCTCCTCTCTGACTGTAATATTCTCTTGGTATGTTATGATGGTTATCTACATCGCGATCAGGGTACATATACTTTTTCCCTACACCAAATCCCACTCCATTGTCCATTATATGTTCTTCATGTCCCCTTCCTCCCATCAAGGCTTTTCTAGGATATGCCTCTCCCAAGCAAGAACAAAACATGACTATAATCAACATAAACACTAAGAATTTCCTCATGTTGAAACACAATAACTTCATATATTAGTCTAAGATAATATGTCACAACTCCCAAAAAGGATTAAGGAAAGAAAATATTGCTTGAGAGTTTGTGTTATGGAAGTTAACTCTAGAAGCTTATGTTTCTAAATTTAGGTTATATAAAGATTTTTTTTGTTAATCAGTTAGGTCATATAAATGATATGTGTTGGTTTTTATGGGGTCTCCACCATAAAAGAAGATCATAAGTGGGTTTTAAGAAATATACTCGTCAGTGTAAGAAATTTTTACATAATCAGGTCATATTTTACGTTTATATATTATAACAGGTGATCTGTTTTATTTTTAAACATGTTAAGCAAGTTTATTTGTAGATATTCCTTGAGTGAGTTCGTAAAATGTAATTTATTTTTTACACTGACGGTGTATATATTTTTAAAATATATTTTTTCTACAAAATGAAGCAGCCTAAATAGGGAAAACCCACATAAGGAAGTGGAATTGGTGGACTTTAGTGAAGTCAACAGAAGCATCATTAATTTCCATTATTAGTTGCCTTTCACTATTATTATGATTTAGGATTAACTTACAATAATAATTATGAGCAAGCTCGGTTCGACTATACAAATTTTCATTATTTTTTCATTTAAGCTTTAATTTTTATTATGAGTTGATCATTGTTACTGTCAAGATAACCTCTCGTATCTTTTATCTGAATTTGAGAAATGAGATCGGCAATGTGAACAAGTTTACGCGGAAGGTGTTACTATTTAAGTATAAGGTGAGTAGAGTAAATTTATGCGCCACTGCCTATGGAAAATGATAAATTGCTTTATTTTGGCCTAACCCAAATTTATAGAAAAAAATACTATTTTTTTTTTGTAGTTGAAAAAATGTGGTGGATTACATTATCTACAGTTTTTAGCACTTAAATGCACACAGAGACACATATTTATATTTTTTATAATATATACATAATATGGGTAAAAAAAATAGATTCAAGATTTAAACTAGCGGATATATAGGTGTGACTAAACTCGCCGATCAGGCGTATACTATATTCCATCAACAGCTCAATCGATGGGACTTGCTTTCCTTCCTAAAGGAAGTTAGCCGGAGCCGGTAGAAATGACTGACTGAAGATAGAGAGAGATCACCTCCATTCTCCGAATAGTAACACGGTAAAGCCAAAGATCTGATTCACTAGCATAGGAAACCTACTGAAGCCCAAGGTAAGGGAGGAGCGTCATGGCTAGAGGTCGAAGAAGCTCCAACCCCGGCGATCTAAGTGAGGCGATGCCTTTGAAGTAGCGGACCTATAGGTGTGACTGAACTCGCCGATCAGGCGTATACTGATGAAAATAAGATTCTTATGAGAGAAAGCCTCCAATACGTTCGTGCATTTGTTTTAGAAATTCAAGGTTCCACGACTATGATTTCAAATACTAATAACTAAGTTAGATATTAATATATATGCACATTAAATAAATTTCTTAATATATTTAAAATTTGATCGAACTCATAACTTATACTATAAATCCGCCCCTCATGAACACAATCAAATGTTAACATATTAGATTGAACCAATTACTGAACGTAAGCAAACTTGGTGGAAACATATCCCATCAGCTACAGAACTTTTACCCACCAACTTAAGAGTAACTTTAGAGTCCGGCGTTAAAACAGACATTTTTGTAAAGTCAATAAATTAAAATGAGTTGTCAAAAAATCTTATATTGGAAGAGATTGTTCATACCACATTGTGCGAACTGTCAATAATTCAATGGATGTTCCTTTTGCTACATTTTTTAAAAAAAAAATTAAGCTCGCCACAAAAATTGAACGGTTAGACTCTATTTTTCTCTTCAGTTCATTATTCTTTAATTTTCTTAAGGGATTTGTAAAAGAGAATCACGATAAATAATTTGAAAATGGATAACTAGCTTGATAGAGAAGAGAAAGCTTGACAAGTTAAGAAAGTCTCGCTGAAAGCAGAAACTCAGAGCGTGACGACGACCAAGGGTGTGCTTGGTATGAAGGAAAATGTGTAAATTTTTTACTTATTTTCTCATGTTTGGTTGGTGAGTAGAAAATATTTTTCGGAAAAGATTTTTAGTATTTGATTTATGAATGAAAAATGTTTTTGAGAAATATCTTTTATTTTTACTAGAGTAGAAAATAATTTTTGAAATTGAAAATATTTTTTAAAAACAAAATTAATTTTTTTTTTGGGGG
>NW_006239101.1:228414-249130 GCF_000226075.1 Solanum tuberosum | reverse complement strand
GGTGGTTGGGGGGGGGGTGGTTTGAGGATAGGGAAAAAATAAATTGATTTTTTCAACAAAAATAAATTGTAATTTGAAGTTGGAAGAGAGTTTTGGAAAATGTTTTCCTTAAGTTTTGAATGGAAGTTATTTTCCTTAAATTTGAGAAAAATGAGTTGATTTGGAAAATATTTAACCCAACTAAACATGAGAAAATTGGAAGACTAAACTTTCGTTACGCGGAAAATATGGAATGATTTTCATTATTTATTAGAGTATGCACACGAATGGATTGTCATGATAAAATGAAGTGTTTGGTGAGGAAAATGATTGAATAAAAATGCAACAAAATCCTTTGAATCTCTACTGATTTTCTTGAGAACATGGATTGTCTCTTGGATCACATTGAGGGCTCTTGGGAAAAAGAAAAAAAAGAATGGGCACCTTACATTTTATTTTATTTTTATAATAAAGTTAATAACTATTATTTTTGTGGTATCGAATTATCGATTGTACAAATAGGTGAAGAGGTCTGTAGACTAAAACAATCAATTTTGTGGAGAAAATGCAAACTCGTTGAAAATGTTTACGATGAACAAGCATTTTTCATCTATCGTCTCAAATTATATCTTAAATTAACATGGAACATGTTAAGCTGAGTTTTCTTCTATTGTTTAAATAAAAGATTTTAGATAACAAGAACGATAAAAAATCATAGAAAAAATTACAAAAGAAGAAAAAGAAAGTGACTCATTTGTCATAATAAAACAAATAATATTAAAATATTTGAATCACAAAAAAAATAAAAATAAAAATATTAAAAAGGAGAAATACTCGATTTTCCTCGACAAGAAAGATTCAACGAAGATGTGCTAATGGAGTTACTTGTTTTTAATCTAGAAATTAATTATAATACTAACTAAATTTAGATTAAGATCATGCTTCAATTAATTACAACATTAGCAAAGTTGCTATTTTAATAAGAGAGTTGAGGGAGCGATAGTGCGTTCTCGAAATATTGATTTAATACAGTTAATAAAACATCGCAATATAGCTATAATTTTGTGTGTGAAATTCATCACGGCTTATAAAGACATTAATTAAAACCATATCATTATAAGTTACGAGTTCAATCAAATTCAATAATTTTAATTTTTTATATCTATTAAAAAAATATATAAATAACTTAAATCATGTGGTAATTTTTGGTGAATTATTTTGTAGTTAAAAAATTACACGTGGAATAGAAGTGCACGAGTCCAATCAAATCATTGTTCGAAATTAAATTGCAATCTCTCTGAATTGGCCGGTGGGCATTGTTTTGAATTTTATAATAAATATTTAGCCGATCGATTAAAAATAACTATATAACTTGTAAAAATATATATATTTATCGATTATTATTTTGATGAACGAATATACTGACTTCCGTAAAAATCGCATTATCATATAACGATGAAGTATTGCCCAACATGCTTGTTTGCTCCCTCTACCCCGTGGGTTTCGGTGGTAGGCCCAATTTTTCATGTGCTCTTCATTACTCTTTCATCAATGCTTCAACCCCACCCCCTACCCCACCATATCCTGGTATTTGAAATTCACAGTGTTGATTAATGTCATACAATAGGAATCTCTTTTTATTAGAAGTTTGTTCGTTTTTAAGAGTTAATCTCGACATTTTTTTATCAAGAATAAATGAAGTTTATTTATCACACCACATCGATCGATAGTCTTGTGTTCCTTGTATAGGCTACTCTTTTATTTTTGTTTTATAGCTTTTTTTTCTTTTTCCTTCATGAATTTTGATTGATTATATAAAAACGCAATCCAATATCACTTAGTGCTAAAGAAAATCTTGAAGCAAATTCAGGATTCAAGTTAACTTGTGCGATATACTGCAAAATTTATTTTTCTTGATAATGAATATTGACTTAGTATAAATAAATAATTTCCAAAAAAAAAAAACTAATTGTAAGTAGTGGGTGTGGTGGCCATACTAGATTCTCAAGGTGTATATTCAATCCTCCTTTATATAGGTGTCTTTTGCTTAATTATTATTAAAAACTTATTCAAGGAATATTAATAAATATTTAATAACAATTTTTTTCTCTAAAAAATAATATAATTAATTAAACTTAGATTTTGACTTTTTATTTCTAGTGCCCTTGCTTGGAAACTTCCTGAATATATAACCACCATAGGTTTCCTTGATTAAGACACCATATTGTTGTGGTATGTTCCAAAATATCCATGCCTGTAGGTAGCAAGGCACATATGATGCTATTATAATATATATGAAAAAAGTATATGATCATATATTTTTAATAATATGTGACCAAATATTCTTTTACCTTTTAATAATTTTTTGTGTAAAGATCCCTCTTCTCCTTGTCCTTTATTTTTCTTCTTCTTGTTTAAGTTAGTTTATATGGACCTCAATTTTATATTAATTTCTTAGCAATATCTATATAAGATAATTTTATTTATCAAAATTAGGTAAATGATAAGAAATTACATTGCATTTCTTGACTTGTTGACACTTCAATTATAATCTCTTGTGATTTTTGTCTAACTTTATTAGACACTTAGCTAGGAGTGATGATATTACTTTCTTTGTTCCAATATATATAAAATACTTTTCTTTTCAATTTATCTTATAGAAAATGTTCCTTTTCTTATACTTAAAAATAATTTTCAATATATATTCTTTTTATCCCAAATTGTTTGAGATCATTAATGATTTATAAGAGGTCCATTTCATGATTGGATATTCATTTTACAAATGATTGATTAATTTGCAAGTGAATATCTCTTCTTCTTGTGTTGTCAACGTTCACGTCTCCACACTTTGAGATGCACAATGTACTTACTTGTCTTTAGAGGATGAATCCACTCTGGCTACTGCAACTATATCACATCAAAATTTATGAACAAACACCAAAAATCATTGGAGATGGGTTTTCTCTGACTCTCACACCTCAAACTTTGTCAAGGTTGAGAAGCAAATAACCACCTAACTATGCGAAAAAGGGTCTCTTAGGTCGAGGGTCTGTTAATAACAACTCACATGACTAAGTATGTCGTTGTTATTGCAAGTGTGGTCCGGGACATATAAGCTTATTATAACTTGATAATGTAAAAATTCTTTATATTGTCAGTTGGCAAACAAAAGACTATAGAATAAAGGAAGTTAGAACAAGCAGATACATCCCTTGTGAAACTGCCTCGAAATCACTGCAAATATACTGCAACCTGCAAATGTTCAGTATTTTTATATTTCTCCACTTTAAGTTTGTTCCATCAGATACAAAAGTTCCTCAAAATACTATAGTCTATACATGCAATACATTAAATTTGGAATATTTAATGTCAGAGAAAGTTATGTGGCTACATAAGGATTACCTCTGTACGGCAGTGCTCTCTTTTCAAGATGATAATTTGAGCAAAACAAAAAGAAAAAGTGCATCTTCATAAAGAAATGGAACTTTGGTTTATTCTTTTCTATACTTCTATATATAACACACAAATTAATGAACAAATTATTGCTAATTGAATGATATACACCACAAATGAAGTTCATCATTGTCATAAGCCACTATTATACGGCGATGAAGTTGAAAATTTCAATAAGGGTGTTCAAGAATACTTTCAAAAGTAACATTTGACCTATATGCGTAGTATATTTTTCATCAAAGAGTGTTCAACTAACTGCCCTTCGACATACGTAGCTTCACCCCTGACTATTAACCCCATTTCTTCCTGATTTCTTGATCATTCAAAGTTTAACAGAAACATGATTCAAATATCCACAACTTATTTGTTATCTAATAAGATGGACAAGAAGAACAAGTGGGAAATGGCCATAGCACTGTGTCCAAGAAGCTTAATCCCAATTCATCTTTCCTATCTTATCTACTCAATTCACCATTGTGGGGTCTAAATATTCAAGAGTTCAACCGATTATTTATCTGGCATCACTCCCCACCCTGGGACATAACAAAGAAAGAGAGAGTGATAATACAGATTTTTGTGGCACAATCTGTACATGTATATTGACTTCTAAATTATGCAATGTATGTTCGTACATGATCGTATAAGGATGAATTATCATTAAAGAAAGAAACAGCTATGCACACGCATTAGTCACACTTATAGTTTGCCAGTTGCCAGCATTTACTGTTTAATAAAATATTGGAACTTCCCAAACTATTATATATATATATATATATATATATATACCTGTCTCAGTCTCTCAGACAACACCACTGTACTCTCTCTTCTCCCTTCAGTTTTTATCATAGTGGTCCAATTCCTGCATATGAAAATGATGGACAGTAAGTTTCTCAAGGCATGCCAAAATAAATGGGAAAAGATGGGTGGCAAAGTCATACCTTCATCAGCTTGCTGCGACAAATGGACTATGTGGCCTTTTGAAAAAGAAGAGAAGTCTATCCCAAGGGATGTTCCGAAAGGTCATGTGGTAGTTTATGTAGGAAAGTACCAAAAGAGATTTGTAATCAAAATTACCTTGCTAAAGCATCCACTCTTCAAGGCATTGCTGGATCAAGCTCAAGAAGTTTATGAATTCACTGCTGATTCGAAATTATGGATCCCCTGTGATGAGAACATCTTCAATAGTGTCATTAGATGTGCTACATTACCAGAAAGTCGACGTATCTCAATCTGCTTTTGAAGGTCCAACATGTGATTGTAATTCATCTATGATGCTTAACTCATTGTTTAGAATGTTGACATCTATAAATTCATAACCTGTTGTATACTATTGAATATAAATTCATTACCATTACCTACGAAGTTGAGCATTACTTCTTTATGCAAGAAATCACAATTCATTTTATTTTATCATTTAATAGATTGCAACAACTACAAGTATCTAATAACAATCTGCAGAGCAAGAAGCTAAATTGAAGGCACAAAGCCTTTATACGCCACATCCCAAATCAGTCGAGCACTGACAACCAACAATTTGGCATTGAGATAAACTGCACTGAAGTTAGTAGACCAAAATGTACGTCGAGCTGTCACATTCTCAGAACACAGATTTGTAAAGCAACTCAAGATGTATTACTTTATCAGAGTTCCAGGTAGAGAAAACAGGCATAAACATTTATGGCAAGAGAGGAAGCATCCATCCATTTGAAAAAGGGCAACAGAAAAAAACAAGTAATACAGCCGAAAGTTGAATAAAGCATCAGACATACAGCCCAACGGCTCCACAGAGATATTAATCAACAGGACAATAATGTTGCAAGGAGTACCTCCAAGATAGAGGAGGTTAAACAGTCTTCAATGTTGTACCAGATCCAAGACCTTTGACAGTGCCGCGATAAGACCCTTTCTTCCTACATTGTGTTAACCAAATAAAAGAGTAGATGTTGAATCATGTAAACCTGCAAATCTACAAGCTTAAATCACTAGAAATTGGACACATCTATTAATTTTTTTTTGAAGTGTGAAACACAGCATCGTACATGCAGACATGATCTTTTTTGATAAGGTAAAGGTTTATTGACCAAGTACCAAGAAGGTAGCAAAACCAAAAGTTACAAAACACTGCTGGGAATATCCATACAGTCAATTACAACATCTCCTTAGCAACTCCAATAGCTCCATATATTGATCTATATTATCAATGAAACTACTTTTACATCAAGAAAACAAATCATGTAAACAATTGTTTTTAACTCTAGAAATATGGTCTTTTTGCCCATCAAAACAAGCGTTATTTCTTTCTAGCCAAATAGTTCGAAAATGCACAAAGGTCTGTGATCCAAATTTGCTTCAAAACTTTATGCGTTCTCTGCGCTGCCAACTCTCCAATATTTCCTTCACAATTTGGGGCATGATCCAAGAGATCCCGCAAATACTGAAGAAAAATTCCCAACATTGTCGAGCTATTCTGCAATGCATAAGAACCAAAGCTTTGTTATTAGGCCAAACACGTGAAAAGTTTTGTTGGTTTACAAACCAAAACTTACATCAACACTAACACATATTGAAACATGCTGAATTGTGTGAACAATTTTAGACACAGGACACCTTTATTTATTTATTTTAGCTGCAAGAGTAAGCACCCAAAGCAATCCATTTCAAATGAAAATGAAGATTTTTGAAAAGAGAACTAATCAATCATCTGTTCTGGTCGTAAGTAGAGTTGAAAGTTGAATGTTCCTTTTCTAATGACAGACCTACATCTAACTAAAGATTTTGGCTTTACTCTTAGCAATCAACTTGCAATCAATAATGCACTAAAGTATATTAGGGCAAGTAACGTAAGCGGCTATTTATCACGACACACTAAAGTAAAGAGGGTAAAGTTGTGTAAATGGAACCAAAAGATATAGAAAGAACTTGTATGGGAAAAAGTTTTCACCAACTTCAAAAGTGAACTGGCAGAATGTTTCTTTATCACTCATCCAATTCCCCCCTTTATTACTTTTCCAGGAAAAATATATACTAGAAGAGTTCTATAGGACCAAATCAGAAACTATTCCAGAAACTAAGAATGGCTTTACATTCATTATTATATTCTCCACACCATCTAGTTATACCTACTTCCCCATTAAGTGCTTCATGAAAAGTTTGATATATTTATGGAAATATATTTTTTCCCTCCAACAGTTCAAACTATTATTATTTCCAAATACCAACTTGATGTGACATCTTTTCAACAAATTCAACTATTTTAAAATCCAAATCATTATAATCTATAAATACTCTACTCGATATATTGAAGAATTAACCTAAATAACCAAGTGTCTTTCGGAAACAACCTCCCTGTCTTCACGAGGTAGGGGGGTAAGGTCTACATACACACCACCCTACCTAGACCCCACTTGTGGTATTACATGCGTATGTTGTTGTAATCTAAATAACCGCACACCCAACCACTTGAACTAAAAATTGCCAATAGAGATACAAATATATGTATAATATATATATAGAGAGAGAGAGAGAGGGAGACTCTTTGTCCCAATTTATGTGGCACTTTTTGTTTTTCGAGAGTCAAACAGTTTACGTTTGACCGGGAATTCGCGCACGGAATCTTCAAAAAAATTTAAATGAAATTTATATATTTGTAAACTACGTAAAAAGTATTATAAGTCACAATAATTGATAATTCAAAATGTTTAAAAGATCTATGAAAAACTTACGGTCAAAGATAGACTTGTTTGAATCTCGAAATCCGAAAAGTGCCACATAAAATGGGACGGAGGGAGTATATAATATGTGAATAATTGTGTATAATCTATTTATACTGTCTAGAAAATGTAATCAGTGAATCCGGTCGGCTATTTGTGTAAAGATCCCGTCTTTTAAGAGGCTCTAACTTGTATTGGGAATGAAGGGGCTAGGTTAGGGTGCTACACAGCCTACATACTAGTGAAGCTTCAAAAAATAAGACAACTTGCATAATCCAACAGAAGGTGGATGAGATTAGCAAGAAAATGAAATGCAAGATGACATTTTTTTTTACCTAAAGGAGTTCAAATATAAACAAGTCCAAATGTAACATGATGAGCTAAATTCAATTAATCAATACTGAGCAAAAAATAAAGAACCATCAAACAAAATCATCCATTTCCCAAATCCCTATAAATGAATAACTAGATTCCACAAAAACAAATGAATAAGATACAAACCTATGGGTGAAAGCATGAAAAATACCAAAAGAGTGAAACAAGTTACTGCAGTTGCAAATACTCAAGGCAAATTGTGGAAGACCAGCTTTTGCAGGACCTTTCCACATTTAAATGCTGAAAACATAATTAAATAAATAGAAGTGTGCTCTATCTAACAATTTAAGCTTTTAGATGAGATGGTCACTGGTCACATTGCTCTAACAAATACCTTCAGGAGAAGGAGCTTAAATAGTTAAATGAACTGTGGTGCCTACATCCTACGCGTTTACACTGATTCAAAATTCTGAAGAAGGAAATATACAAGAAGCTATTAACAAATGAAAGAGACATGCTCTAAGTTGCATGTCGCTTGATCCTATAGTTGAAATTACTGATTAAGTGAATGGTGGATGCAAACTTTTGTTATATGCATGTATGAATGGAAGATTACTGCCAAAACTATCCACAATCATATGAATGAAGGGGAAAAAACTCAGCTCAACAAAGTAGACTAAGCCATTGGATAAAACAGGCAGTGCCTGCCAGAAGGCAATCCACAAAAAAACATCCATTCAGAACTTAGGGTGGAGGCACAAGTAGTCAAAATAGCACACTCTGTAAATTTGAAAGTACATTACCTCCTTCTGAAGTGTTGAAACAAAGATAAATACCAAGAACAAGGACCTTAGTGAAGTTGACAATATGGTTGGATAATCCCTGAAAGATGAGTAAGAGGTTAACACTAGAGATACAGAACAAGTTTGGGCAACCTATGAACCTTGAGCATGAAGATATTCTGAAGCAGTAGATCAGAGAGACGAGCCATAACAGATATAATCATGCATAGAAACCAAGAAGGATGTCACAAACATAGAAGATACATAAGATGTGGTAATTTGATGAAATAACAGTTGGTAAGAAAGTGATAATCAGGATAGGGGTGGGGCAACCAAGCTTTAGAGATGCATCATGAACTGGTATTGAATTCTATTCTATCCCACTGGTCTTTGTAACCAACACCTATGTTGCTCGGACTCTTCAAACATGTCGACTGGTGCGTGTCGGGTTCTCCAAAACTATTGTATTTTTGAAGAACCCGAGATGGGTGCGGCATAATTTTGAAAGAATCCGAGCACCATAGACCAACACCATGGTATTTCAGGAAGCACACCATCTTCAAGACTACCAGAAGTTTCATAGAGTGAAGTTGATCAGATTGGTGACCTGTAGCTTCTTCCTTTTTTCTTCTAATATTAATTTTAATTCTTAACTTGCTGCTGATTTAGGTGCTTCCTCACCAAACATGTCACTTAGCTGGCTGAGTCATACCTTGAAGGTCTTGTAAAATGTTGTCATTCTAAGATCAATTCTTTCTATTGAAACCAATTTGATGGTGCAACTATCAAGAAAGGAACGGATGAGAAAAGGAAGATACATCTATGAAGAAGAGACAGGATGAAGAAAAGGATATGCGGGAGAAAGTTGAAAAAAATAACATACCCTGTTTCACTGACCTAACTGAGCAAGAACAATGAGCTTATTTGTGTAGTGAAAAAGATTGCTAGATGTAGACAAGTAAACTAACAATCCAACCACCGAGACCACAGAATAATCGAGTTCAAAAGCAAGGAAAGGGCACTAAAGAGAGAAATCACTTCAGTTGAATTCTACACAACAGTATTCAAGCACCCCCAGAACTATAACTTCCTACAGAGTGCAAATTTTATTTAAGTCAACTACACTTTAAAACCAGCAAATTGGGGGAAATACAATCCTAAAAATTAGTCTTCCCACAAACTGATAAATTCCATTCACCAATATCAACAAACAAAAGGTATCAGGATAAAAGAAATATTCAACTCCTTCATCCGATGTGATACAAATGAAAACAAGCAAATCAAACATTACGTTCCACCTAACAAGCTCGAGCAAATCTGCGAATCACAAACTCATTCTAGGTTACAGAATAGAGATGCACAATATATGAAATCCACCCACTTACCCACACACCAACTTCTATCATATAAATCAAATATACAACTGCTTAAGAGTATTACGAAAAAGTAGTCGGGAAAATCGACATTCAGAAATTGAGCATTAGCCCAACTATTGAAGCTGTTCATCAACAGTTTCCAAGACAAATTTTGAACTACTGAGCAGTTCAATGAATGCTTAGCTATTCCTTTACTGTCTGGAGATCCAGCTGCACAAAAGAATATTGAGCAAAGAAAACTGTTTAATTTCTTCATCCTGAGGACTTTATAGATAACGTTTGGCCCCTGAAAAGGAGAGAGACACTGTCAACACGACCAATAGAAAAAAAAAAAAAAAACTCAACGGAGAAGCTCTAGAAAACTAAATCAGCTTACATGGTTGCAAGTTAACCGACTTCATTAAAGGGATCAGAAGTGGTTACCAATGAATAAGAAATTCATCATCTAGGTAACATCAGTTTGATCCCTACATTTACCTTTCAAAATAGATGAGCGCGACAAATTCAGATCTCAGCCTTCTAAATAACCAAATATCCATTTGAAGCAAGAGCATTCTGCATGTAGGAACTTCTTAATGGAATGAACTCAAAGAAACTACATGCTGTCGAAGTACTGAAGTTACTAATTGCCTCGGAACTTAGATGAGGAAAACTTAACAAGTATCATATATTCATCAAAAACAGAACTTGTTCAGTAATTTGATGATCTCATAAAGCAGACATCCAAATATTAAATTTTGCATGTGCCCGCTTATCTTGTATTCATATATACATGGCACAACAGTCTAAACCCTGTCATTTGTACAATTTCTGGCATTTGCTCCTAACCATATGTAAATGTACTTTTTTAATCTCTGTCACATACGCTGTGATGATATACTGAAGACCAGTCCTTACATCCCCATCCCTTCATTTGACTACTACAACCTGCCACTGCCATTACGATCGAAAAGCACCAGAAAATTATTCAACAATTGATTCCTTCATAAAAGTTTTCTACAGATAATGTTCTATGCAATTATACTTCACGCAAAGCCACAATTGTGGCAAGGATATAAAAACCTCAACATTTCTGATGCCAAAAGCTATAGGGTATGATGTATCATAGTACTGAGTGAACAAAATCTGAAGTATTAGAGTAGGAAATATAACCGCGACAGAAGTGACTCCATCAATAGAACTAGAATTATTAATGAAATACTCAAAAACTAGCTTTTTATGGTGGTAACTGAAGACAATGGATCTCCTGAGATGCTGGAATGGCCTAACTGAAGGTGTTACGCAAAAGAACTGGTAAAAGTCATCTCTGCATGCATTTGAGGGACAGTTTGGGAAGAAAAGAATTCTAGGTATTTTGAGGATACAAAGAACGCTACACAGAGAATCAAATTAAATTGTATATTGTCTTTTCTTTTTCTTGATGTCATAGCATCCCTGTAGGTTTTTGTTTAGTCAGGGGGGGATGCTTATGTTTTTTGCGCACTCGTTTGGAGTTTGTATCTTGTTTTTACACCCATCAGCACCTTTTTGTGTTTAAATGAAAAGTTACCATTCTCAAAAAAATGGTGGTGGCGCAGAGCCAACTGACGTGCACCTCGAAACTGTTACCTGAGACTCGTGGTTCTCTTCCACTTCATTGACCACTATATCACACCCTTGGGTGCAAACTAGATATTTCTCAAACAGCTACATACTTTCTCAAACATCAACTTCTTTATCTCTTAAATATCATTCTATTCCTCAGTTTATCTCAAATTATCACAAGAATGTGGCAATGGAACAATAGGAAAAGTACGCAAAGAATACTTGAAATTCCAATGACATTTGAGGGTATGTTCATTTCAAGGTACTGTGTTACAATACAGGAAATCTTCCAAATGCTGACCCACTTACATTCAACTAGATGCGGGAGTTTCTTTTTAACAAGTCAAAATAACTTCATTGATGATACACCAAGTGGATGTCACAACATATTGTGGGTTTACATCAAAGCTCCAAAAAGAACCATCCATCTATCTATACAATATATGGGGAATCCCTTCCACAACAAATGAGCTTGTCTAGGATGATTGATAAATCCCCAAGAACCAGTGGTGCAAGGTTGGAAACTCGGTGGATAATGGGTCCGCCCCTCTACCCTTCTCTCCACTTAAATACCAGCCTTTTGTCTGCAGCAAGTTCATACCCCTGACGTGTGCCTAACCCACACATCACAAGTAACGCTCTTACCACTAGACCAAAGCCCTGGGGACTTCCACAATAAATGAGCTTTTGATTATCTGTATTGGATGCTTGACCCCAATACATCTTCTACAATATTCATTTAATCCAAATCATCTAACAATTGCACGGAGGAGCGACGTGTCCACAACTCCATTTGCCTAGCACCTAGGCCATAATGAACTTAGAGTGCCTCCATTGCTGATGGAGAAGCTGCAATGGAACCAGTATATGGTCCATGTTCTGACCATTTTCCTTGGATAATAACTCTAACTAACTACTATAGGTCTTCTACTTCTCAAGGTGATCGTCTTTATAATAACACTCCAAGTTGCACACTGCGTGAAAAAATCCAGCTTTATTAGCTGCCTCCATCTTCCACAGGGACCTCCACATGGCCTGAAGTCACTGACCATGATCAAGTAATCATTATATGACTTCATCGAGAACATCTTCATAGACAATCCTCTCTACAACACTTCTCTTTTCTATTTCAAAGATATAATTAAGCAAATAAAAGGCATGCAATCTCTTATAACTTAAAATTCAGATAAGATGGTTATACAATGTTACCAGTCTCAAACAATTGTTCGGTGAACCATGCTTACGGAAAAAGCTATAGGATCTTTGAAAAGCCACGATGACTACCACAACAGTTTCCCTCTTTCAGGCTTTCAGCAGCTTCGAGAGCTCACTGCCCAGCAAAGTAGATTAAAAAGGCTTCAAGAGCTGCGATGAATCCTTTCTAAGAATCCCACCATTGGCTGCCATGCAAGCTTGTCAGAGTACAATGTTACCAAAAGCAAAAGTCGAGTAAAGACGCTAAAATATGTTGGGTAACACATTAAGATATGCAGGGGCTTTAACTGCAGAACCCTGACAAATATTTGATGAAGAAAGGCTCACATGAAAAAGAAAATAGAAGTGCATATGTAAATCAAGAATAATAACTACAAACACGAACAACAATTATGAATAAAGAATTGAAAAAATTATAATCAAGCACAATATTTATTGTATGTCCTTCAATATAGAACTCATGGGTGAGAATAAGCATGCCTTACCGTTCTTGAGCAACCAGCCAAGAAAAGCATAATACTTTTTGAGGATCATTGTTTTTCCACATCTGTCTCCAAGACCAAGAGGGATCTGATCAGTCCCTTCTATTAGTAATAAGTTGTAGCAATTTTGACAGTGAAAATACCTTTGCTTTTTTGCTCTCCAGGTTACCTTGCCACTTTCATCATCTGATACACCTTAAAATGTCTCCAAATTCAAAATTTCTGACATCCTTACCATTTCCCAGTCATTTATATTCTTTCTGAGCACCACATTCCAGCCACCTGTTTCCCTACATTGAACACTAAGCACCCATCTCTTCTAAGAAGCTCAGCTACTGTGACCTCCTTATTTATTGATCATCGTAATATGGTGCAAGTCAGGAAACTACTCTGTCAGAGATGAGTCCCCACACAATACATCCTACCAGAAATCTGACTCTTTACCTGACTCTAAAGACTATATGTACGATGGAATACAAACTTTGATACGTGAATTACCAGAACTACCTAGTTTTTTAAGAGATAAAAGTGTTAATATCCAATTTCAGTTTGTTGACACTTTATTGTCCTTTAAAGAGGCCAAGCGTTGTTGTTTTCGGTAACTAAGCAAGCAAGGGGCTGAGAAAAAAAAAAAAAGTGGAACTAGCTAGCCAGAAAATGAAAAAGGAACAATATCAGTTCTTCTCGAGCAAACATGAAATTTTCTTTAGCATTTACTCAATCATCTAAGCACTAATTCTTCAATTATTAAGTTCTTCAATAATTACAAGGTAAAGAATCACTTCAAATCCGTAAATACTTTAAGCAACAAATGTCCCACGTTCAAACATTAATCAAAAGAAAGTTCAAACCCACCAATTTGAAGTTTAGTTTGATTTTTTTTGTGTAGGGGAGTGGAAAGGTTTAGTTCAAGATGACCATTTATCATTATACAAATCAACTTACTTAGAAACATCAGAATCTACAACAGAAACGTGATCAAAAGAAAAAAGAGGAGGGCTCACTTAATCTCTTACCCTTAATGGTAAAAGGAAAAATACAACAATTACAACTAGTTTTCAGGTTTCATCACCATGAAAGACTTGTATGGTGAAGCATATACTCCGAAATGGATATGGAATAGCCAACAAGAATCCCCATGAAATATACAAGTCATATATTGCCTCAACAGAGTACATACAAAGCATAGCTGGCGACTTCTTAAACAGTGTCGTGCTGACTCACATTTCAAAGCATTGAACATCAAAAGCACAAAAGATTACCCCACCAGCGCGATAGTTCATCCAGTTAAAGCTTCTTTCAACGTAATGCCAAGGCAGGGGAATGAATCTTTAGCACTTCCCACCTAGTATCATCTAACGCCCTCGAGAAAGCCTTCCAATTCTCTTCGTCCAAATGTCCTCCCAACTGAGGAGGCATCATTATACCTTGCAGCCAAGTAAAATGTTAACCAAACTACCATAAAATAAACTTCCATAACACACTGAAATGCCAGTGCAAACACTTCTCCAAATATTCGACCCAATATCCATCTCGTACACCACCCACAAACCAAAACTTCCCAACATTTGATTCCTATAGCAGGACACACCATAATACCCAACAAATGACATCCTTCTTTGACAACCTCCCTACCACTTTTCCTTGAGTCCACAATAGAAACCCAAGAATCAACAGCAAAAATAAACCCCACTACCAACTCCACCAAGAACCATGAGATGATAAAGCACAAGCTTTCCTTCTCATGCCCTGTAACCCATGGCGCCACATCCGAAAAGGGCATCAATTTCATCCTCACAAAAACCTTAAAAAATGAATATTGATCCTCAATTTCTCCAAAAACCCAAATACCCAACAATTGAGCTAATGCATCCTTTACTGCCCACCTCATCAAAACAAACCCAGAAAGCCTTCTTAACCCCAAATTAGAACCTTCCCAAGCAGTCCTGAAAATTGACCTGTAATTCCCTAACACATTATCCAACACTTGCAAGAAAATTATCCCATGAATCCAAGTGTAAGTAACCAAAAAAGCCAACACCACATAAGCATAGGCAGCTGACAACAAACTAACAAGAAATAACAATGCTGTAGCATCACCACGACCCAATTCAAGACCTTTTATCAAAAACTGCAAATCAACAACACCATTTTCATTGTTATACTCATTTTCAGGATTATCAACCTGAGACAAATTCTGTGTCTCTGAAGGAGACTTGAAAGAGATAAACCCATTACGAATTGCTTGAGGAAACAAAATCCCATCATCAATAATTTGGTCTGAGAACCCTAAATTCGGGTCAAAATTGGAAAGAATTACGTAAGTAGAATTCGGCTGAGGTTTAGAAGAAGGATGAAATAGGGATTTATCAAGGTCCGAATCCCCAGAAAAGAAATCATCATCAAGAGTACCTACACGGGATAGGTGAAGAAAAGGTCGACGGCGGCGATGGTGGTCACGTCGGAGCTGAGGATGCTGCAGCTGTTGACCGGAGAGGTCAATACGAGATAGAATGGATTTCAGAGAAGGGTCACGATCGATGAAGGAAGTGAGGTAGTTGGTACCATTTTCGACATTGGAACGGAAAGTGAGAATGAGAGAAGAAAGGAAGAGGAATAGGAGGAGATTGGAGATGAAGGTTTTCGTGGTTTGTTTGAGGATTTGGGTGGTTGTTTGGTGATTGATTGCTACCGGCGGCGCCGGCGGCGGAGGTTGTGGTGGTTGACGGTGGTCCATGGTGGTTGATTTTGAGAGATTCCGGCGGAGGTTAATTGTAGTTTGATTGGGGTGATATTGATAAATTTAACAACATTTGGGTGTCGAAGTGAAATTAACTAATCGAAAGAGTAAGGAAAAGCAGCTCATCATCTAATAGAATACGACCTCGACCTGTTTTTAAATTTGTTAGTAAATTTTATTTTGATATTAAAATTATAAGATATTTCGATTGACCATTGGAACCATGATAAAATGTTCTTTAGACTCAAGAATTTATGTGTGTATTCTTAAGTATTTATTACGTAAATAAATTTGTTGTTAAAATAACGAATAATACCTCATTTTCTTTGATCATACGCCTCAATAATTCGTAAAATTACATATATGTGTCAATTAATGTAATGTGTATTATTAAGAGACATTATGTGATTAAAATTCTCATAACATGCATATAAACCTTTTTCAAAATACAATATGTTTTAAAATTTGTTAGTAAATTTTATTTAAATTTCAAATTATGAATTATTATAATTGAGCAACTGACACATATGATAAATATTTGTATCAAACACTTTTAACACAAATTATGGAAAGAGAAAAATTATGCGCAAACTCAAACATCCATTAAGTAATTAAATTATATTCACAATAAAAAGATCATACAACTCTTTTTTCTACTTATATAAACCACAAAGGGTACAATTTGATTGGTCCACTACATGTTATCTTCTTTAATTATATATTCAATCTCAACTGAAATAAGTCTAAGATTTTACTGTTTATGAAAACTAATATGTATAATTAAAAAAATGTGGCACATTTATAATGATTTACTTATTTATGTAATATGTACTTATAAAATTACGTAAAAAAAAAGTTTATAATTTATATTAAATAAATGTGATAGAAACATTTTATCATATGTTCAAATACTTAATTCAACGAACCATAATTTGAATTAAATAAAATATATGGAGAAGTTCAAATAGTTGTATAGGTCTATGTCAATGTCTATGTATTAAGTCAATATAAAACAAAATTGTGTCCAACAAGATAACACAAGTGTTAAAACCTAGTGGGACCATAATTATAGAAGTCATGTGAAGAGAATTTAAATAAGAAAATCTTAAAGATTCTTTAAATAGTAGTCCTAGTATATTTTTTATGGAACTTCTTTTGATGAAAGTTAGACAATCACAACTAGGAAAAAGTACTAATGTTAGTAGTAGTAATTGGTATGATAATTATAACACTTTATAGTCATCTATATACATTTGTATTTAGTTTATAATTTTTTATATTAGAAATTTTATTTTTATGCACATAAATTTTTCAAAGAATCTTTTCTATTTAAATAGTAAAAGAGCTACTAGTTCATATTTTGATAATGTAGATCCTAATTTGTAAAACTTTTTAAAATTGAAATCTAAAGCAATATGAACTCTATATCAAATACACGAAAGAATTGAACTTCCAGATACAATGACAATAACGAAACAAAAATAACAAACCTTTACATATTGTATTGATTGGCACAAATCAGTTCTTGATATTTAGGCATACAAACATGTAAAGAGAGTTTGTCTAGTTAGATAGTTTTTTTTTTTATGACAAGGAAAATCCGCAACCGCTACCATTTGGGTGCACACAGGGTAAAACCCCTACTCCTATGCAATAACTCGCAAACCACATAGGGGAGGTAACTCGCACTAGGCAAGCCTGGCACGACGAGCTTGACCCAAAAGGCAAACCCCTTGCTTTCGCTGGCAAGGGGTTTCAAACTTGAGACCTCCAACATGGAAATCTCAAGCCCAAACCACTGGGTCACCCCGAAGGATACTCTAGTTAGGTAGTTTTTCCAATAAGCAAATCAACCAACAAACAAACAATTCAATCTTCCTAATAGAGTTATTCTCAAATAATATAAAAAAGGCATTCAAAATTCCTTACAACAAACCAGATATTTGGGAACAATAGCCCGAAAATTGGAATGAATTGATCAAGTTGAAAACAGTAGAACTCGATGATATGTTTCTCTCAATTGAGGCATAACACAGGAAAACCAAGAACTAAGAATGAACTCATGCGAAATCTGGCTTCTCGGGGTATGTACAACCCGACCTCTGGATGATAACGTTCGATGCATAACAACCTGCTCTTACACACTCAGCAATAGGTTTTTCTTGAACCAATTGTGACAAGAATCCTCCAACAAATGCATCCCCTATCAATGTAAGAATGAAAATGTTAAACGAAAATAGACCTTGAGTCTGACTCTAACCCCAAAATCTAGCTCATGACGACATGAGAATACCAAAGAGTATGTGAGGAGATAACACCTCATTTCTTCAGTTAATATGAGTCACTAAACGTAGAATATGTTCTCTAAACTATGACTTTGTCAGTTAAGAAGAGGTGGTTTAACTCTGTATAAGCGGAAACAGGTATAACAACAATAGACTACATACCAGCACCATTGGTGTCAACAAGTTTCTCTTTTGGCAACGGTATAACAGGGAACAGCTTCACCTTCCCATCCTCAGCGACAACAACAGGATCAGCACCCTGTGTAATAACAGTAATCCTCTTGTGTGTTCCAGATGCCTTTGGCCATTGGGAGATTTTCAAAGCTATTTCTTCAACATTATCCGTCTAGTAATCAAAGAAGCATGTTAGCCATGTACCATAAAGTCAACATCAATGTGAGGAAACATTAAGGAAAGCATCCATTACCTCCCAGCCGTGTACTTTTGAGAAAATTCTTGCTTCTGTCTCATTTCCAAATACAAAGTCCATATACCTGAAAAAAACAGAAAATGTCAATCCCGCTATCAGTAACGTGTACCTTCATTTACCTTGACAAGGTAGGAAATTGGCCTTACGGCAAAGCTTTCTCTTGAGGATCCCTGAAGAACTCGCAGATGAATGGTGCTGAAAGGTTCATTGAGAAGATCTGCAGCAGGGTGGAATAGAATATTATATGGTTGGCTTATGCACAACAACATACCCAGTGTAATCTCAAAAGTGGGGTCTTGGGAGGGTAGTGCGTACGCAGACCTTACCCCTACCTTGGGAGGTAGAGAGGTTGTTTCCGATAGACCTTTGGCTCAAGTAGAGCATTACAAAGCAGTTTGAAAAGAAAACAACGAAAGTGAATAAGCCAAAACAAAATGTGATTGGTTCATGCAAAAACTACCAAAAAGACCAATCACACATAAACAATGTCAACTGCATACCTTGTTATTGGCTGCTGCGTGCTCAGCAACAAGCTGAATAGATTCTGGAGAAACGGTGAGAAAGAATCCAGCAATATAGTAAAATTTGGCCTTCTCAACTGTCCACAAATAGTTGTGTTAGTTTAAAATAGATTGAATATCTTAGGTCTTATCAACATAGAAACAGGAATTGCTGTTCCTACCCAAGGCCCAGTTGTCTGGTCGTTTCAAATGGTCAACCTTGTAGCAGTTTGCTGCTGATAAGTTAGCAACCAATGACCTGCATAATCAATAGATCATCACCTTAACAAGAAAGCATGTAGAGTGTTTCTTTTTCTCTTCCTTTCCCTCCCTGGATAACAAGAAGGAAAGACTAAACTCTACACCAGAACCATAGTACACAACTACACATATAACGGAAAATTGCATTAAACTAACCTCTCGCCATCTAGCACACAAACAGCACAAGTCCCTGTTGGAGCAGTCTCATCCTCATAGTAATGAACCTATTTTAATTCGTACATAAAGACAAGTTGGGGTCAAAGTATTTCGTTGTCATGTTATAAGTTCAAAGCATAGATGACAAAGGCAAACATGAGCAATAATCGTGCTAATGAATCCACAATGCACCGAAACACAAAAAGATTGTCAAACTAAGAAGAGAAAATCAAGGAAAAAGAATCTTACATTGACGCCAGCATCCTGTGCATTTTTCTTCATTTCCTCCCCAAACTTGTCCTTCCCAACTGAGCCCATGTAACTTGTGGCACCTGGAAATTGTAGCATCCACTGCAAATGCCAAAGGAAATTATTCTTCTGAATTATATGTTCATGTCAGATTGCCTAGAACCACTAAAAACTTAAGACGACAAGGCACCTGAGCCACTCTGATTGAGTTTTGTGTTGCACCTGCATTGCAGAATTAAGACCACGAGATCAATGATCCTAGCATCTTCAATGCAGAATATTAATTAATACAATACAATGTATTGAGTGATGGGAAAATTACCTCCAGCAATGTATTCAACAGTGGGCTTGGCTGCCATTTCATCATACCTGGTATATAAAAGTTCTTTCAACAATTTTCTGACTAAAGGCATAAAAACAATGCTTAGCTTCAGAAGAACGTGGGCTGGTAGCCTCTCTTACTTAAGTTTGTGTCCCACTCCCCAAGCATACAACTATTCTTCCACAGTTCAAATCAGCAATGATAACAGGCTCATTACAACTTTTTGTAGGCTCACCCTTCACAAAGCTGATTGGAAATGTTATTAAATAACACCTATTTAAGTATTAATTTATAGAAAGTGTATTCCCATCAGACGGACACTTAAACAGGAAAAAAGAAACCCCCAAACATCCTAAAACTTAAGAAATCTTAGAAAAAAACTACAAATTTTATTTCTCCAAACTAATTCTACAAGAAAAAGGAAATTGTGCCACCTACAAAGTCTATGGAAATTGAAGTTCTTCAGATTTACTCAGCACAGTATAAGCTAACCTAATGAAGTTGTTACAATTACAAAACACTAAAGCCTAAAAAGAAACCACTTACATAGGCAAGTGCTTGTCCTCTGCGAGAATTGCATTGTTCGGCTTGATTTCATACCTATGAGTAAGAAATCAAGTCATTCACATGATACAATGGAAGGAAAAAAGATATACAAAAGCTGCAAATAAAACCAATTCATTTTTACCAACCAAAAGAACCAATGCAAGTAAAAAGCTAAAAACAGTGATGGAGCCACCTTATGCTAAAGGGTGTCAATGCATTTTTACCAATCAAAAGAAGCAATGCACTTTTAGAGCTAAAACCAGTAGCGGAGCCACCTTATGCTAATTTTTTTGTCAACAACACCGCCCCCCCCCCCCTCCTCCACTATACT
>NW_006239101.1:207719-228273 GCF_000226075.1 Solanum tuberosum | reverse complement strand
TTTTTTCAAAAAAACCCCCCCCCCCCCCCATACTATAGTCACCTGACTAGCCGTGTAGGCTCTGAAACACTACCAATAGTTACACAAATATTACACTAAGATCCAATTTAAGACTATAGCAAAAGAAAAAAAAATCACATTGAAAATAAGAAAAAGGATTTAACAAAGTTTGAGTCTTTTCCTTTGTACTTTTTGTTTTGTCATTTCTATTGCCTTCTTAAAAGACAAATCCAAGATGACGAATCAAAGATCAATATACAAATACCATATCAAGCATAGATGTAGACAGCCACTATGTACAAAATGCTTTAGGAAATAATAAGATCTATAAAATCAAACTAAAAGGGTACACTACAAATCGGCATAAAATAAACAAAACTAGCTAAATATGGGAAATTTAGACATTATGTTGCTCGAAATCTTCAAAAATGTCTCCTTCAAAAGTAATGCATTCTTGAAGGATCCGACAAGGGTGCGTGTCATTTATGGGGAGTCCCAACAACATAGCTTAAAACAAACAAAACTAGCTAAAAATTGGGGACTTAAGACATCTAGAAAGGTACACTTTGTATCTATGTTGCTCGGAATCTTCAAAAATATCGACGGGTGTGTGTGACGTATCTTCACAAGCACTGCATTTTTAAGGATCCAACACAGGTGCTGCATCATTTACAGAAAGTACTAGCAACATTGCTTAAAACAAATAAAACTAGCTAAAAACAGGGACTTTAGACATCTACAAAGGTACACTGAGAATCTATGCTGCTCGGAATCTTAAAAAATGTTGTCGGATCCTTCAAAAAAAATGCATTTTTAAAGAATCCGACAACACGGATGCAGCATCATTTATGGAGAGTCCGAGCAACATAGCTTAAAAAACAAACAAAAACTAGCTATAATATGAAATTTAGACAAATGGGGTGCCAAGAAACATAACAAAACATTACTTGTTCAAGAAATCTTGATCTACAACAGCTGAGATATCGAGTAATGGATTTCCCATGCCCAAAAGAATCCCATCGTACTCCATTGTTTTTATAAATTATATTTTTTCCTTGTGCTGCTGGGAGAAATTTCAGATCTTGAAGTAAGTAGGTGCAATTTTTGCGATGGAGTATATAAAGATAATGATTATATAGTACTACAAAAATAGTGTCGGCTGGTGAGTGATGAAGGGTTGTTGATGAAGTGTGTACCTACAACTTGGTGCTCTGTTTTTTTTTCCCTCAGATCTCAAGAATGTGAAAACTAGTGGGTGCAAATTAGCGGAATCAAATGGCTGGGTTAAGTTGAATTTAGACGGATAAAAAATACGGGTCATTGATCAGTCAAAAGATATCTGAATTGAAATGAGTTAAAATGTGAATCATTTATTTAAGGGATAATTTCAGAGACCTCTCTCCAGGTTTCACTCTATAACACTCGTCTCCCCCGTGGTTTTACGCTATTACGTCTACCTCCTTTTTTTCGTTTTCTTATAACAATTCTTTAAACCTATTTAAAATAAATATAAATTAATTTAGATTTGACAATTTTAGCTTTCTATATATTAATTTCTTCATATTAATAATTACTTTAAAAATAAATCATCACAAATAAATGATGAGGTGCAACAAATGAGGCTGATCCTCCCTTAATCAAAGGTCTTGAATTCGAGCTCTGAGTATAGAAAAATCCTTGATAGAAAGCGCTTCCCCCAAATGAAGTCCTACGCAACACGAATTCAAAATAGTGAGGTTCCAATGTGGATATCGAACACGGGGGCGTGGGAAAAAAATGATCTATCACCTCATCATCAATCAAGTCAAAAAGTGTAAATGATTCTTCAATGTATTTATATCTAGATTAAAGGAATGAGTTATTTACCATATTTTTTCCAAGAGCCTTCAACTATGGTACAGCAATTTTATTTTATTTTTGTATAGGTTGGTTATGTGCCTTTTAACTATGGTGTTATTTTCGAACTTTATATAATTTAGTTACTTTAAAAAGTCAGGTATACAAGAGTGTGACCTAATAGTCGATGATATTGGGAAGAAAGATCATGACAAATTCTTGGAATATTGTGAGTTGATCAAACATCACTAGTTACTTCATTGTAAATTCAGGTACATCATGGTTCTAAAAGTTGTTTTGGACACTCGAGTTTTACATGTCAAGAGTTGTTTTGAAAATTCACTATGAGCATTAGAACACTTGAAAATTCTTTTGGCTGATACCTGTCAAGAGTTGTTTTGGACACTCGAGTTTTACAACAAACAAGGTGACCTCATTGTTGAAGTAAACTTTCTTTTTTCTTTTCATTTTCATTTGTTTGTCATATGACATACAATGAGAGATGAACTATTCATATCTTAGTTCTCAACATGGTATATATTACAGTTTTAATTTTCTCATCTGTATAAGTAGCATTTATCCTTCTAATGAGCTAACTTTTGGGTCGTTTTAGATCCAAGATTCATTCTTTTACATGGTATCATAGTTAGACCTTAGACCCATTTCTATCCTTTAGTTAATTACTTGATGTTGAGTCCCCGTGTTACATTGTCCATCCTCCCGATGACTAGCACTCAGCATGCCTAGGATATTAAGATTGTCTCACATTGGTTGATGGAATGAGTTGTGGTCTGGTTATATGGTTTTGGAAAAATCCTCATGGAAGGCATTCCTAAAGATCAGCACATTGATGCTGAAATTAAACTAAGTGGCAAAGTGGAACTCCTCATTAAGATTCTTCAGGAGATCAAACAGCAAGGACAGAGTCCTAGTTCTTTCTGCTTTTACTACAAAATTTTCTTTCATTCTAGCTCCTGTGAATCGTATTTAATTTCTACCTGGTTTCTTACCAGTAGTATTAGCACTATTCTTGTAGTTTCTTGTTCTCCATTTTCTATTACCACCTGTGTTTTACGCTTAATTAATATCTAGCAACTCTGAGAACAC
The DNA here is from genome assembly GCF_000226075.1 of Solanum tuberosum. Taxonomy (NCBI): domain Eukaryota; kingdom Viridiplantae; phylum Streptophyta; class Magnoliopsida; order Solanales; family Solanaceae; genus Solanum; species Solanum tuberosum. The sequence goes on along the minus strand of NW_006239101.1, from coordinate 225,330 downwards.
AGTTGCTGTTCAAAGATATTGAAAGTAGAGAAGAATGGAAGGACTTATCCAAGTAACATATCTCTACTTGGTGAACTGGAAATGCGGATTCTTCTTTTGTAAGAGGATTGCTGGAGAATGAACCACCCCACGTATCTTTGATTATAACAAAGATAAATAACATCTCAAGCTCTCTTACTTTCGGAGTTTTGGGCTAAAATCATCTCTAAAATAGGGGCTAAACATAAGTTACATCCTTGTATTACCTCACTGAACAAAAACATCCCTGTACTAATAATTTTACATTTGTGATATTATGTGCAGGTCCTATACATTTGTGCGTACTCCGATAAGAAGTTACATAGGTGAAGAAGTCCAAGACTTCCAGTGTAAATATAAATATCTCTGTGCTTCTTAAACATGTCATGACATGACATTTTCATGATTATAGCAGTACTAAGTCTTGCCTGTCATTCTTTTTGAAACAAACTAAACAAGAATGAGTGATGTAATATTACGAGGGGGAGAATAAGCTGAAAAATTGCTCGATTGAGAAAACATTCCTCGATAAGAATTATTGATGAATGATAGTGTTATTGACAGGTCTTGTTATAAGTGAAACTAACTAACCTGATATAATGAGAAATTAACTTTCATAACTATTGTTTGATCTTAATAGTGGTTGGGAAATGGCTCTTCCTCCTCCTTAAGTGTTTGATCATATACTTGGATAAAACCTTGCCAGGTCTTGTTAGATTGACAGAATGTTCCGCTAATGACACTTGAAAAAACAGCTTCCAAGGTCTCGTTGCTTCGATGAATCACTTTAGTCCTAATTGTTTTAGTCCAACAAAATTGCCAGGCAAAGTCAGTCTGCATGTTGCACTTATAAACTACACTTTGTTCTTTCTTGAATTGAAACTTAGTTTAAGCACAAATTTCTGATGATCACTTCTGTATATATAGTTATGAACAAAAGACACCATTTTAATCCTGAAATATTTGAAATCCCCCAAGGTATCTCCGTTTGTACACCACAACTCTCATTTCTAAATAAGAGTAATGACAGCAAGCTTCATGGTCTGGTATGCTACTGACTCTGTTGCAACCAATTTGAGGGGAAAAAACTTATGCACACTCGATGTTTACATCTGGTTGAAAGTGTCTTAATTGCATATGTGAAGGAAACCTGATATTTGTTACACATTCAGCTATTAGTACCCAATACCCATTGTCGGTTTCAAACTCAAATGGAGGAGGGTTGCGATAAGTTGGCAGCCTGCTAAGCGTAAAACTTGTCAATTCATAGTGAATCCTCCTAATACAGAATGTTGGTGATATGAGTTGAGCTTAAATAGAAAAGTAAGGACTCATATAGCTAATCTCAACTTGTTTCGGCGGTTCTACTCTGCAATAAAGGAGAAAAGTTGAGGTAGATTGGAGCGCCAGCGTAAAACTTGTCAATTCATGATCGATCTTTCTTACCTAGAAAGATGATGACATGAGCTGAGCTGGACATGTTATAACAAGCATATCCAAGAAAAAAACAATGCCAAATCCAAGAGGATCTTTTTCACAGTTACTTCCTTTTTGTTGTTTCTGAAAACTGATGGAAGTTTACTTGTGAGTCCCTGCAATTGTTAGTGCTTTGAATAAAACAAGAAGAGCAACTTGATTGAACAGAAGAATTGAATAGACATAAGCACACTGTCACTTTTCATTTAAGTTTTTTACTGAAAAGAGACATATTCATCTTTAAGAGAGTTTAAACACTCTCTCAAGTTAACCAAAAAAGATGTAAGTTCACAACATATTATGATAGTAATTCACCATAAGAGTAAAAAAAGAATCTGAAAAATAGCACTAGACAAGCATTAACAACTGGTCCTTTATCTGGCAAACATTTAGCAGATTGGAAGAGGAGCACCATTCCAGCTCTTGAGACACTCCAACAATGGATCAATAATCTGTCCATTGCACATTGCTGTGAACACCTTGTCAATCTCCTCACCGGGCGATCGAACTTTTTCACCTGTCAACAGTTCTGATCCAAGTTCTTGTCTCACCAACCTGTACAATGGATATGATCTGCATTCTGTTATCCTGTTAGGAATTACAGGGTTGCCACTTTCAAGCATAGCTCTTGCACTCTCAACTTCTTTAGGCAACACAGCCTTCAATTCGTCCTCGAAAGCTACAATCTTTTGGAAGATTGAGCTGTTCACATTCTTCTCACTTTCACCATTCTTCATTGCATGATCAACAAGGACTTGTCTCAGCTTCTGCATCAAAGGGTAGGTTGAACTGCAGGGATCATCAGCATAGGCAAACACGTATTCCCTGTCCACGACTCGAAGCAATTCCTTCTCGCAGAATCTTGCAGGATGAAGTTCACCATTAGCACCCATTGTCAAAGTTCTCTTAGCTACTTGGCTCACTGTGTTCTTGACAGCATTCCTCAAGTTTTCCTCCAAATGCCTTAAGTCAATAGCTTGGCAAAGCGCCACGAGATAGGTTGATGACATTAGCTTCAAGATGTCAACAGCCTCAGCGGTTTTCCTTGCTGAGATTAAGCCCAATGAATTCACATCTTGGTTGTGTTGCTCAGCACTTTGGACATGGTTAGTCACTGGATTTGCCAAAAATTGAAGTTCCGAGCAGTAAGAAGCCATTGCAATTTCAGCTCCCTTGAGTCCATAGTCCAAGCTTGGATTCCTTCCTGCTGTGAGATTAGATGGCAGCCCATTGTTGTAATAGTCGTTGACAAGTTCCGAAAATTGGGCAAACATCAATTTCCCAATTGATGCAAGGGCCAATCTTGTATTATCCATGGAGACACCAATAGGGGTACCTTGGAAGTTGCCACCATGTAAGGCCTTGTTTCTTGAAACGTCGATCAATGGGTTGTCGTTCACTGAGTTAATCTCCCTCTCGATCATCTTAGTTGCTGCACGGATGACTTCAATTTGAGGGCCAAGCCACTGTGGAGATGTTCGGAGAGCATAACGATCTTGCTTTGGTTTTTGAAGAGGATCCCATTTCATGGAGCTTCTGAGCTGCCTTGACATAAGAGCTGCCATCCAAAATGTGTTCCATAATAGCAGCAGCCTCAATCTGACCAGGGTGATGCTTCAACTTGTGTGTCAAATAGTCAGTGAATTCGGGCTTTCCATTCATCACTTCAGCGAAAATCGCCGATAAAACTTCAGACATGACAGCAAGAATGTTGGAATCAAACAGGACCATTGATGCCATACCAGAACCAACTGCTGTACCATTCACAAGTGCAAGTCCTTCTTTAGGCTGCAACTCGAAAAATCCACCAGTAACACCAGCCACGCGGAACGCTTCCTCAGCATTAAGTTTCTCACCATTTGGTCCAACAGCCTTGGAGTTAGGCCTGCCAGTGAGCAAACCAGCAATGTAGGAAAGAGGGACAAGATCACCCGAGGCAGTGATTGTGCCACGGAGGGGCAAACACGGGGTGATGTTGCTGTTGATCAACTTAGTAATTGCTTCCAAGATTTCAAATCTAATGCCAGAGTAGCCTTGAAGCAGAGTGTTGATCCTAACAAGCATAGCTGCCCTTGTTGCTGAATGTGGTAAAGTGTGAGATGATTCTGTTCCATTGCCAAAAACTCCAGCATTCAAGAACCTGAAAAAAAATCATAATTCATCAAGATCACATTTTTAACTAAAATTCTACTAACATGTGTCATCAAGTAGAGCATATGATGTTGATGGTCCGAGGAGGAGCACTCAAAGGGCGAGGGGGGCCCATTTCGCATTACCAACCCCACGGAAACTCCGAATACAGAACAAGAAAGATTATTTGTACACGGATTTACAAGTTACAAGTTACAAATAAAGATGAGCACAAATTTGATATAAAATATAATAAATACTTATTTATAATATTTTTATATGTGACACTATAAAATAGATATCTGACCAGAGATGGCACATGGGAACTAACATTATACCTTAAAAAGTTGGAACACTTTGTCTCTCATCAATTTTTGTGATGAAGACACAAGATACTATAGTTTTACTTATTCAAAATAAAGATGCTTATTAGAATATATTTTTTTTATATACAAATTAAGAAAACCAATTTAAAAAAATTACTAAGTAGTAACTTTCACATGTTTCTCCAAGTTGATAAAAACAAAAATTGAAGGAAGTAAAATGACTAAAATCTCCCCTCACCTACCACACTAACTTTTTCCAAACCCCACATGCACAAGTCAATTTGGTGGTTCAAGTTGTACAATTATATTGCATTTAAATAAATAACTTTCCATTCAAAGTTTAATATGATAGTTTGAAATTAAATAAATAACTTGCTATATAGCTATTAACTCAAAAATACCAGACCATTAATACCTATTTATTCAGAATAGTAATATATCTTTAGATTATAAAGATGCAAGTCATATTTCATTTGTCTGATATAGAAAAGTTTTAATTTTTATACTCCCAACACAGTAAAAGAATATCCACACTATTTGATCACATGAAAAATAAATATAAGTAACACAAAAAATATGACAATTGTCCTACTATATTGAGAGCATAAAGTTAGATGCTATTTTTTCAAGGGACAAATGAGATTTATAGAAAAACGTTAAATTATATACTCTATAGAGAAAATTCTATAGTCAAAATAATTTTACGCTATCAAATCAAATGAAAAATAGCACAACAAATAACGTAGCCGATTGACCTAACATGGGACTTGTAGGAATTTTAACACTATTAGATCACACAAAGAATAATTATAGGTATCATCATGACATAACAAGCTACGTATAAAATATAAAAATTATTTACGTTATCAAGTGTATATATAAAAATAGTTTACCTAATAAGTTCTTTTTGAAGGGCACCACCATTTTTTGTTCTTCTATGAGATGTGTCACCAAATCCAGTAGTCACACCATAACTATCTGTACCTTTACTCATACTATCCATAACCCAATCACTACTAGCTTTCACACCAGCCCTTGCACTTTCAGAAAGTTCCACTTTGACCCCATTACTTTTGTTATCAGCATTTGCAATGGATGCAACTTGTGCAACTGTCAAAGTTTCACCCCCAAGTTTCACAATTGGCCTTCTAAATTCATCCACCATCTTTTTCACTTCATCCAAATGACTCCCTCTTAAAGATTCAGCAGCCATTTCCCAATTTAATGGATCATGGACATTAATTGATTTCTTGCATAATTCCATGGCTACAACTTCTCCATTAACATGTCCATTTTGTGCAATTGATGCCATTAGATCAAGAAAATGGATAGAATTGTAATGGAGAAATTTTACTTAGGAGAATTTGGAGAAGAGAAAAAATGGGAATTTTATTTATATAAAAAAATGTTATGAACTTTGATTAATATTTATTTTTGGTTATGGTAGTTGGGATATGTGGTGAGTATAAATAGAGAGGAACAAAGGATGGTAGGTAAAGAAAATTATGTGAGAGGGGGTAGTAGGAAATGACCAAATATGGTGGTTGTTGGAAGATTAATTATGGCCATTGATTTTAATTGTGATTAACGGTTGAGATTTGAGGATGACGTGGGTATTTCATGCAACATGGATATATATTTTTAATATATTGAGAGAGAAAAAAAAGATTTTGGGGGTTGGTGGATTTAGGATATGTTTGGAGTTGTTTTTGGGTTGTTGGGAAAAAAATAAGGGGTTAAATTGTAATTCTATATTCTTTCCTCTTGATGTTGATGGAAGAAATAAAGGAGTATTAACATAGATAAAATTCATAAATGTTAGCATAAGATTTTACTAATACTAGGTTGAATAGGTTGATTCGGTTCGATTTTAAAGTTTATTTTTGATTTAACAATTATCAGTTTATAGACATGCTAAATTGTTATAGGACCATTAATATAAGATATTGATTTATCAATTTGTATGACTTTTTTTCGTATCTCGTAATTTCTTTTGTCGCGATAAAAAACTCTAAGATAGATTTAGACTAATTTATAGACATCTATTTTAAATGAAAAGGTATGATATATTCCGTAATTAATAGTACGAAAACGTTTACAAATCGAAGTAAATATTATTTTCTCTATTTAAAATCCTATAGTTTATTGTTTGATAGATGCGTTTTTACTTTCGTATTACTATTTTCAATACGTGAAAATGATTATCACAGTTGAAAGATAGAAATTTAAAATTTAATATTTCTTTTAGTATGAATGAATTTCAATATAGAAGAATTAATCCACGATTAAAAAAAAGTGAAATTAGCTATGAATATTATTGTAATAAGTTGTTAAATTGCTCATAGCTAACTAAATAAGGGATTAATTTACAAATTAGTAAAAGTTTGGATCTCTCAAATCTAGAGAAGGATTTTGAATATCCACTCTATAACAACCAGAATACTTTTTGTTTTTTCTGTTTTAGCCCCCTTTGTTTTCATAATGTCAATTAGAGTCATTATATTTCACTTTTTACATTTTGCCCCTCTCAATTAAATAAGTTTGACTGAGCAAGGACAAGACAAGAACGCGTCCGCAAAAGTCCAAGGCACCCATTATTTTTATTTTATTATTACTATAAATATCACTTAAATAGTTTTAAAAATATATATATATATTAATTTTTGTTACAAAGTTTGTAAGAATTTAATAAGTTAATTGTGAAAAGCATTATAATACCACCCATAGGTAGGGTGAAATTTGAGGACGGCAGAGTTATATTTTCGCTTACAATAACTTTAGCGTAGATTTTGTATTATATTAAAAATTTACTATGTAACAATTATAAATAATTTAATTATAATTAGTAAATTGTTTTTTTATAGAATTTAAAAAATATAAACTCAAAATTTTAATATCATGTTTTTGTAATCGGGATCCATCTACTTTTAACTAGAGGTTTCGAAAAAAATTTCATTCCCTTAATTGACATACTCAACACAAATTTGGGTTGGTCGAGCCAACAGGTTATGAATACTAGATGTTTAAATAAAAATAAAATAAAAAATTACATGAGTAATTTACTAATATGTTGATTGGATTGATAAAAGTCATTCATCACAATGGAATTTGACCAGTTTATTGAATTTTAGTATATAGTTATTTTACGAATTTCATCACTTTTTAAATATAAAATTTATCAATCCTCAACCATTCAAGAAAATAATGTCTAAGCAAGCATGTTTTAACGTATTTAATTTCATAAATATTCATCATAATTTAATCAGTTTTACTATAATTGTCAATCTAACATAATTCTTCTCTCTTAATTATATTTGGATGTGAAACTGATAATTTGACCAAACTAATGATTAGACTAATAATTTGAACAAACTCACGCAAATAAGATCGAATTAATTTGCAGCTTTTTTATATTATTTAATAATACTATATAAATCTGTAATTAATTTTATTTTAAGTTATAAATAAATATGTTTTTATTAAACTCTTTAATCGACACGAAAGAAATAACTTTATTCATAGTCAATATTAATCCGTCAAAATTCAATATGAGTCAAAATTAACAACTAATATATAGTACAAACCAAGTGATTTCCATGCTACTGCCATTTCTTCTTGTTTTTTTTTTAAAAAAAATAATATATTTTACATTTGACTTTTTTAATTGGGTAGGAAGGTTGATAGAAATTGATGGCTTTGAATAGGAAAGACACGTGAAGATAATAAGGTGAGAAAAATTGAAGAAAGTTTCTTTGTGAAGCAAGTGGGTGAACTTTTGTTAGGTTTTGTCCCATATAGATCCATTAAAATTAATTTAAATTATGCTTCAAATTGTATTCATACTTAGTGTGCACCTATGAGTGAAAGTGAGTTTCCACTTTATTGGATTGGTCAATTTTTTTAAAAAATTATTTGATTAATTAAATTTTTTGTTATGTATGTCAATTTAAAAGGAAATCAGTTTTTATTTCGTGTTTTTCAAATTTCAAGGCTCAAACATAAACGTGAAGAAATTTCTCCAGTTGCAAGGAGGATCTAAGGGATTGTTAGAGTGTTCACTTAAGCTTGCTCAATAGAAAAATTATATTGTATATATAAGTTTTTTTTATGTATATATTCAGATTTTAAATTGCTTAAACACAAAATTATAGGTTGAGTCATTGTTTTAGGAGGTTCAAAAATTATCTTGAGGATTCAAGTTCAATTATCATGCACAACATTTTTGTTGTGCGAACCCTTTAGTAAAAATACGACATACATCAGTGTTTGGTTGTATAATTTTTTGGGACATCTGTTTAGTAAATGATCATGCTTTATTTCTTTATAACTTGTGAACTTTTCTGATCATAATTTAAATATCTCTTTTGAGCAAACTAACAATTCTTTTGAAAAACGTTGGATCACAATTTAAAATTGTATAAATTATTGTGAATGTTAAACTATAGTTTAATATTTTATTTTTAAAATTGAGCAATATAGGAACAAATCTTAAACTTGAATCTAACATTGTCCGAAAAGAACTTTTTCAAGAACTATATTTACACGTACTTGCAAAATTTGAATAATTACCCACAAAGAATATACAAAGCTGACTCAATATTGAGATCTTTAATTAATTAAGGATTAATCAATATACTATCATTTAAGGTTAATCAATATATCATTTAAGAATTGATGCTACATATATTCTCTTTCATTTCAACGTGCCTAATTAAAATTAATTGACCTCAATATATATATCGAACATCAAATAAAAAATACTACTCATTCACAAATAACAACACTATTTTCTAGAGAATTGGATGGACAAACGTGTCCTCTATGAGACCATAAAGTCTACCAAGAATAATTATTTTAGAGTAATAAATACATACTTGATACTACTATCATGGCAGGGTGGTCAAGATTATGTTTTAATGACTATGGGTCCGAGTTAATTTACGTGTACTTCAATTATTTTATTGACTATCTATATCTCCATCAGTATAAGCAACTATTGCTCTTTCCGTCCATTTTACTTGTCTACTATACTAAAAATAATTGTCCAACAATACTTGTCTAGTTTAGAAAATCATGGGATAATTTACCTTTTCATAATTATTTTATCCTTGCTATTAAATACTATTCAATATCTAATATATTTCTCAAAGCATTAAATCTAATATATTCAAAGGATAATGAAGTAATATTATCCCTATTATTTATTGTTTCTTAAAGTGTGTACCAAGTCAATAGTGAACAATTATTGTTGGACAGAGAGAGCAGTGAATCAAAAAAAATAATCACCTACTAGTACTTTTGCTTTCGTTATAAATTTTGAGTTTGATACTTGAGAATAGAAAATTTCTTTATAAAGAACGGTTTACATCCTCTAATGTGCTTATCCGGAGGATATTATGTTTAAAGTGTTGTGATTTCAAAATATCTAAGTGTTCAGTTGACAGTGTAGGGATCGGGATAATAATCAAGTACAAAGATCTCCTTGATCATTCCACCTGAAATTTAACTGTTTGTTCTTAGCAATTATGAAGTAGTCTCACTAACACAAGAAATGAATTATAACGAGTAAAGTAGTAGAAATCGAATGAACATATAATTTGGAAATCTTTCAACAGCTTATTTTAAGTCATGTAGAGAATATTCTATATATTCTGATTCTCATATTGGGATAAACTTGGCACCTTAGTTGAGCCAATATTACATACTGTCCAAAAGAAAATTAAATGATATAACTTCACAACATATATATTATGATCTAGTAATTCACTATAAGGTAAAAAATGAATTTGAAAAATTAACAACTTGACAAACATCTAGCAAATTGGAAGAGGAGCACCATTCCAGCTCTTGAGACATTCCAACAATGGATCAATGATTTGTCCATTGCAAAATGCTGTGAATACCTTATCAATCTCCTCACCGGGAGATCGAATTTTTTCACCTGTCAACACTTCTGTTCCAAGTTCTTTCCTTACAAACCTGTATAATGGATATGATCTGCATTCTGTTATCCTGTTAGGAATTACAGGGTTGCCACTTTCAAGAACAACTCTTGCACTCTCAACTTCTTTAGGCAACACAGCCTTCAATTCGTCCTCGAAAGCTACAATCTTTTGGAAGATTGAGCTGTTCACATTCGACTCACTTTCACCATTCTTCATTGCATGATCAACAAGGACTTGTCTCAGCTTCTGCATCAAAGGGTAGGTGCAGCTGCAGGGGTCATCAGCATAGGTAAACAAGTATTCCCTTTCCACAACTTGTAGCAATTCCTTTTCACAGAATCTTGCTGGATGAAGTTCACCATTAGCACCCATTGTCAAAGTCTTTTTGGCTACTTGGCTTACGGTGTTCTTGACAGCATTCTTCAAGTTCTCCTCCAAATGCCTCAAGTCGATAGCCTGGCAAAGCGCCACGAGATAGGTTGATGACATTAGCTTCAAGATGTCCACAGCCTCAGCAGTTTTCCTTGCTGAGATTAAGCCTAAGGAATTCACATCTTGGTTGTGTTGCTCAGCACTTTGGACATGGTTAGTCACTGGATTTGCCAAGAATTGAAGCTCCGAGCAGTAAGAAGCCATCGCAATTTCAGCTCCTTTGAAACCATAGTCCAAGCTTGGATTCCTTCCTGCTGTGAGATTAGATGGCAATCCATTGTTGTAATAGTCGTTGACAAGCTCCGAGAATTGGGCAAACATCAATTTCCCAATTGATGCAAGGGCCAATCTTGTATTATCCATGGAGACACCAATAGGGGTTCCTTGGAAGTTGCCACCATGTAAGGCCTTGTTTCTTGAAACATCGATCAATGGATTGTCGTTCACTGAGTTAATCTCCCTCTCAATCATCTTAGTTGCAGCACGGATGACTTCAATTTGAGGGCCAAGCCATTGTGGAGATGTTCGGAGAGCATAACGATCTTGCTTTGGTTTTTGAAGAGGATCCATTTCATGGAGCTTCTGAGCTTCCTTGACATAAGAGCTGCCATCCAAAATGTGTTCCATAATAGCAGCAGCCTCAATCTGACCAGGGTGATGCTTCAACTTGTGTGTCAAATAGTCAGTGAATTCGGGCTTTCCGTTCATCACTTCAGCGAAAATCGCTGATAAAACTTCAGACATAACAGCAAGAATGTTGGAATCAAACAGGACCATTGATGCCATACCAGAACCAACTGCTGTGCCATTCACAAGTGCAAGTCCTTCTTTAGGCTGCAACTCGAAAAATCCACCACTAACACCAGCCGCGCAGAACGCTTCCTCAGCATTAAGTTTCTCACCATTTGGTCCAACAGCCTTGGAGTTAGGCCTGCCAGTGAGCAAACCAGCAATGTAGGACAGAGGGACAAGATCACCCGAGGCAGTGATCGTGCCACGGAGGGGCAAACACGGGGTGATGTTGCTGTTGATCAACTTAGTAATTGCTTCCAAGATTTCAAATCTAATGCCAGAGTAGCCTTGAAGCAGAGTATTGATCCTAACAAGCATAGCTGCCCTTGTTGCTGAATGTGGCAAAGTGTGAGATGATTCTGTTCCATTCCCAAAAACTCCGGCATTCAAGAACCTGAAAAAAAAGAGTCATAATTCATCAACATCACATTTTTAGCTGTCGATATCACATTGTACATACAAAGTCAAAATTAGTTTTATATATACATACTATAAAACGAAGCATCCATCATTAGAGCACCAACCATATACACATTTAAACGTGTTGTTTTTAATTTGAGATAATGCAGTTAATAGAACTTGTTACTTAGCATGCTTTCATCTAATTTAACATCAACTACAGTTCAGAATGTTTTAGCTAGTAAACAAGAAAAATAAAAATGTGTTTCATCTTCAAAAGTATAAAAAAAAAATTGTTTCAATAGAGTCTATGATGTCTATGGCCCAAGGTGGACCACTCAAGGTAGTCAATAAGAAAAAATGTAAAAAATTCTTTGCGTTATTAAGTGTATATAAAAAAAAGTTTACCTAATAAGTTCCTTTTGAAGGGCACCACCATTTTTTGTTCTTCTATGAGATGTTGCACCAAATCCAGTAGTAACACCATAACTATCTGTACCTTTACTCATACTATCCATAACCCAATCACTACTAGCTTTCACACCAGCCCTTGCACTTTCAGAAAGTTCCACTTTGACCCCATTACTTTTGTTATCAGCATTTGCAATGGATGCAACTTGTGCAACTGTCAAAGTTTCACCCCCAAGTTTCACAATTGGCTTTCTAAATTCAGCCACCATCTTTTTCACTTCATCCAAATGACTCCCTCTTAAAGAATCAGCAGCCATTTCCCAATTCAATGGATCATCAACATTAATTGATTTCTTGCATAATTCCATGGCTACAACTTCTCCATTAACATGTCCATTTTGTGCAATTGATGCCATTAGATCAAGAAAATGGTTATATTTGTAATGGGAAAAAAATAGTGAAGAAAAAATGGCTAGAGATTATTTTTATTAAAAAAAATGTTGTGAACTTATAAAACTTATGTTTTTTTTTGTTATGGTAGATGGGATATGTGGTGAGTATATATATATAGAGGGAACTAATGATGGTAGGTAAGCAAAACATGTGAGGGGCTTGCCAAGAAAAGACTAAAATAGTGGTTGTTGGAAGATTAATTATGGCCACTGATTTTAATTATGATTAACGGTTGAGATTTGAGGATGACGTAGGTAATTCGTGCAACATGAATAAAATAAAATAAAATTGGGGGTTGGTGGATTGTTGGGAGAAAATGAGGGGATAAATTGAAATCTTTACATCTTAATATAGATGTAAATTGTAATAAATAAAGAATTATCTAAGAAATTTAATTTGTCTAAATCATTTTAATTAATGAAGTAGCAAAAATTAAATTCATAAAAGCTAGTATAAGAGCACTTTATAAATTAGAACGCCTTAGTTATTTTGGTTTAAAAGTATTTTTATATCTTACTCAAACATAAAAACTTAGTTATTATTTTCATAATGTCAATTAGAGTTGTTTATAGTATTATTTTTTGACTGAGCACAAGGATCAAACAAGAACGCCTCCACAAAAGTTCAAGCCCCCCATTTATATTAAACGTGGATTTCTCATTATTATTTGTCTTATCTCATTTTAGGTGGAATCTCACTTTAATATATTTAAATAAATAAATAAATACTCCCTCGATCCCTTATGGACACTTTTCATTTTTCGAGAGTCAAGCAATTTAAGTTTAACTGGGAATTTATGCATGTAATCTTCAATTTTTTTGAAATGAAATTTATATATTTGCAAACTACGTAAAAAATACTATAAATCACAATAATTGATAATTCAAATTTAAAAGATCAATGAAAAATTTATAATCAAAGATAGACTTGTTTGAATCTCGAAGTTCGAAAAGTATCAGATAATTATAGTTTAAATAAATCCACACAAATAAGATTGAAATAATTTGTGGTATTTCAATATTATTTAATAGTATTACATGAATCTATAAACCAATTTATTATAAGTTACGAAAAATATATTTAATTCTGAATTTATCCTATATGAAAGAAATATATTTTATTTATATTTTTAGTAGTAGCTAAATATCAATCCGTCAAATATCAAATACAAGTCAAATTTAACAACTAGTAGTATAAATTCAGTCAATTTTCCTCTTGTTTTTTTTTTAAAATAATAATTTAAATTTGACTTTTTAAAATATGCTAGGAAGGTTGATAGAAAATTCATGGTTTTGACTAGGCTACACTTGAAGAAATAAGATGAAGAAAATTTATTTGTGAAGCAAGTGGGTACACTTTTGTTAGGTTTGTCCAATGTAATATCCATTAACTAATTAAAATATGCTTCAAATTGCATGCATACTTGAGTGTTCACCTCCGCATTATTAGATTAATTAGTCAAAAAAAGTTTTAATTATTTAGTATTTGATATTTACTAATTTAATTAATTTAGGTTTTTATTGTATAAGATCATTTATGAGTGAAATATCAGTTATTACAAATATTAGACGACAGTTTAATATCTTATCAATTAAAAATTTGAGTTTAATATTATATTAAATGACAATTTTGTAAGAGCTATATATATTTTACACCATTTTTTCAAAATATGAACATAATCTATAGTCACCTAAAAAAAGAAGAAGCAATATTTGTGTCTTTATCATACTTAAAATCGAAACATTTGATTAAGCGGGTAAGGATCTATTCCAATTTAACATGACCTAAAATGGTCGTTTTATTCGATATATGTGGTCTGCTTGTAAACGTGTTATAATTAACTAATTAAAGTTATTTATTCAATGAATAATTTGATGTACAAAATAGTATTATTAAGAGAAAATTAAATCGCACTGAAAAAAGTAAAATATAGATAATCTATTCTAAGACAAATATTAGAGACTTCTGTTACAATTTGAATTTGTGATCAATAGATTACACTATGACAACTTTATATATTTGAATATAAATTTAATTACCTAACTCTAGACCTCTATAGTCTATAGTCATATTATATACTTACGTGTCTAAAAGGAGCACACTATTTTCTAATAAGAACTGGATGGACAAACGTGTCCTAGACCAGACCATAAAACCTACCAAGAATATTATTTTAGAGCAATAAATACATACTACTAACATGGCAGGGTGGTTGAAATGATTTATAATGATTGTGGGCCTAAGTTAATTTGATTATTATTTCATCGGATATCTAATATCTCTTATTAATATAAATCTGGATAACTATGGTCTATGTTTACTAAAACTTAGACAAATCGATGAAAGGAATTACTTAATATAGTTTGTTTTTGTTGAGATTTAAATAAGGCAATTAAGATTTCTGTATAAAATATCGTGCTCGAGGTTTGAAAATAAAAACTTTCTTGGTAGAGTTTTACATCTTGTAGTGTGCTTAACAAAAGACAAATATGTTAATCTAGCCTGAGGATGAAAGTAGAAATTTAGCTATGAATTCGATCAAATTCAAAGTTTAAAAAATTAAAATTATAGTTTCCTTTTGAACAGGACAACTAGCTAAATTTTGATACCGAATAACAAAGAAAAAAATAATAAAAATAAATACATTCAATGATGCAAAGTAGATATATATACATATCATCATTTTAGTTGGTGATCTAACTTAGAATTAAAAAATAACTAAACACATGAATAAATAATTATTATTAATATATTTTTTAAAAACACTTCTTTAAATCTTATTTAATTAAGAAACATTCTAGCTAGGCTAGAGTTTTTCTTTTATCCTGTTGAGTCAAATCAATATTTATAATGCATGGCCTATACATGTGTATGATTTAGTCATTTCAATGATTATTGTTGTTAACAAATAAAAGATATTCTGATCTAGTAATTAAATATTAAATTTTTCGATCTAAATCCAGATTATGAATACTATAAGTAGAAAGCTTTTTATTTTTAAAATATAATTTTTTGATACGAATTCAAATTAATCAAAATTAAGAAATTTGTATGAATATGCCCATTATTATATATTGGTTTTGAATGGCTGACGGAGGACCTGACAGTCAATCTTCTATTTTTCATAGTCAAACTTAAACTTATTTTTGTTTTTTCCCTAAAATCCTGTTATACTATAAATTTTTATTTTTTTCTAAATAGTTGTTGCGTTTTTTTTATGAAACACAACTACTTTGTTGAAAAAGTCCACCATTTTAGTTTCAATAGTTGACAACAAGGATAATGTTATCAACATGGGTTGTGGTGCATTGGTGGGAGTGCTTCATTCTTAATCAGAGGTCTCGGGTTCGAGCCCTGAGTATGGAGAAAATCCTGTTGGGAGCACCACCCCCAAATGGGCCCTGCAGAGTGCGATCCGAATTTAGTTGAAGCTCTAATATGGACTCCGGACACCGGGTGAGAAACCAAAAAAAGATAATGTTAACACTAGACAGTCTTTGTTAGTTGTCAAACTTTTGGTTGTATGAGCGGATTGTTCTTCGTTGTTACGTGTACTAGTCCACCGTGCTATAAGGGACCGGTTGATATTATCTTAGGAATGCGAGTAAAGTAAAGACACAAAAAGTTTTACGTGGAAACCTCCTTGTTCAAGGGAGAAAAACCACGACATGTCTCACAAGATTTTTCAACTATTTTCACTATTTCAAGCAACAAGTGAATAATGACTCCAGACACACATACAAAGATCAAGCTCTTGATCTTACAAACCTGTAATAACTCTATTACTCCCTCTGTTTAAAAAAGAATGACATCATTTTCTTTTTAGTCTGTTTCAAAAAGAATGTCCTCTTTCTTTTTTTGGTAATATTTTAGTTTTAACTTTCCATGTTGCATGTTTAAGACCACAAAATTAAAGGGCAATTTTGTATATTTGACATAACTTTAATTTAGGACCACAAGATTCAAAAGTATTATTTATTTTCTTAAACTCTGTGCCAAGTCAAACTAGACCATTCTTTGTGAAACAGAGGAAGTACAAGAAGAGCCAAAGCAATACCTCTATTGTCCACTATGTTAGCTAACTCTAGTCAACATAGACTTCAACAATACTTCACACAACTAACTCTAGCTATGTTTATCATTTGACCACTGATTGAGAAAATAATATAAGTTCCTTTATATCTTAGGATTAGATCTTACAATGTTAAGACTCACAACATAACTTTAAAACGGACAACTAAAAGACACTCTTGATAGCTCTATCAGGTCCCTTGTTATTCTTGAAAGCTTGAGTGCTTCAAAGATAAAAATTTGCTTTCTGTAAAAATGCTTTGAATCCCTAACTAGGTTGTTTCACATCAAGACAGATATATTACCCTTGAAACAAAACAATCTAGTGCTCTCTAATTGGCTGAGTACGTTTTCCTAGCTCGTTGCTGGTGCTCACCAACCGTGTCAAAGAAAATAACTTTTACAACTATTCCACAATTGACTTCAATTATCAGCATCAGATACGAGACAAGATTACATGTTTGTGAGTATCATCAAAACTTCAAATCCTAACAATAATTAAAAGAAATAATAGGTACCTATACACGTATCTAACAAACATATTCTTTGTGAGTTTACTTTTTATATTTCGACATATTTTGATGTTGAATACACATATTTGTCATTGAAATATGTTAAACAATATGTAGTTGTAAGTTAAGTTTCAAGTTTTAGTTATTATATTAAAATTATTTGATTCAGTGTAAACATCAAATGCGAACAATACGTAAAATATTTTTCACAAGGGATATTGTCACGCCTCGAGCCTACACCCTAGACGTGACCGGCACTCGAGAACCATTGTTGGCCCCAAGCGAACCCTTGGCCTGACTTACCTACTCAGCGGAAGACTTTACTCAAGATAAATACTTTTAAAACAAGTAAACTGAACTGCTCAAAATATAAGTTAGAATGTATTATAAGTCAACATTCAACTTGGCCAAAATGGAAACTCAAGTCTCAACTTAACTGAAAAGGAAAAGTAAAGACTCATGACCTAACATTACTAACTTTGTCTATGAAACCTCTAAACAACTGAGATGGACGTCGGGACAAGACCCACGACATCCTAATGAATTAAAATACTGAAAGCAATAAAAAGGATCCTCCAGAAAGCTAAGAGGCTCACCAACTGACTCTGAGTGCTCAACTGGATCAACGAGGCACTGGATGCTGATC
>NW_006239101.1:207472-207597 GCF_000226075.1 Solanum tuberosum | reverse complement strand
TAAACATAACTTAAGCTTGAAAAGAATCTAAAAGAAACACTTACCTTGGCTTTACTCATCTCCTGAATAACTTAACTCAATATAAAGCAATAAAACACATGCAATATATAGAAATACTTTAAAAT
>NW_006239101.1:169849-206995 GCF_000226075.1 Solanum tuberosum | reverse complement strand
AAAACTCAAGTCTTAAAACAATGTTAAAACATTTGTAAAAGACTTTTGGAAGACTCTATGAACTTCTCTTGACTGCTCATAACTTTTCTTGACTTGACTCTTCACTTCTCTTGACTTGACTCTTAACTTTCCTTGAATTGAATTATGGATTACAGGATTGTGATTTGTAATAGGAAAGATCTCATGCTGTTTAGGAATGATTTTAGATAGCTAAACATGAGGCATGATAAAAAAAAAATCACTGTCTGAGGGCAGGTCTGCGACGCGGAGATGTATTTAAATTTTGATCGCGAAAATACTTTTTGAGGAAGAACGGTCTGTGACCGCTCCGCGACGCAAAGAGATTTTTCTCAAATCTAAGGAGCAGGTCCGCGATGCGGCCCCACTACCCAAATTCGCCCAACTTTTTCCTTCTTTCATTTTCAGTCCCAATTCACCTAAACTCTGTTCTTTTTCTCAGATTCCCTTTAGATTCAGATACCCAGTATGTATACACAAGAATCTAACTCAAACAATTCAAGAAAACAACATTTTAACCTCAAGGAACTGCTCAATCTCAACCTAACTCAAGAACGAAGGCCAATTTCAAGAACACCATTCAAGATTCATCAACTTTCAACTTTCTAGAACAAAGTTCGCTGAAATAACATGATTGGCGCGTGGGTGAACGAACCCAACGCTATGAAAGACTCACATACCTCTTTAGGGATCAACCCTTGTCAAAATCCACAAGCTAAACCTTCAAGAACGGCGAACTTTGCTCTTTCTCCTCTTTTCTCCTCTTGCGTTCTTTCTCCAAAAACCCTAGCGTAAAATTCCAATTGCTAAAAACGAATTAACTTAATTGGGTGATGAAAAGACCATAATGCCTTTCTAAAATCCGGATTGGACTTTCCTTATTTGAACAACCCAACTTCCTTGGGCATAACTCACTCATACGAACTCGGAATCGTGCAAACTCAGCGGCGTTGGAAAGATTATTCCAAGATCTTTCCTACGATATCTGGAAACACACCTAACTCATTCTGAGATAGGAGTTATGGTTGTTTGAAGTTGACCAAAAACTCAAACTTAACTTAACTTGACCAATTTTCCAGATTTTTATTATTTCCAAAAATCACTCTTTCTAGTTCTTTCAATTTGAGAGATGTTACAGATATAAAATAACAAATATATGCAGAAGCAAATATTTAACATATATATATATATATATATAACAAATAATTTCAATATTATATACCAGGGGCGAGTCAACAAATCTTGTGGCCTAAGGCAAAATCATATTAAGAGGCCCTTAAATTTATTTTATAAAATTTATACACTAACAAGAAAATTTATTTTCTACCCAATAGATTAATCACTTAAGTAAAAAAATATCAAATTTCACACAAAAAAAGAAATGAAGAAGAGTACAAAAAATAAAAGTGATGGATTATCGATGTTAAGCTTCAAAACTCAAATAAAATTTTTAATTTGGCTATCATCACAAATAAGAAAAAGAAAAGAACATACAGAACTGTTGGTTATTGAGAGCATTTTAATATTATTATTATATTATAATAGCTCATCATATTATATCTTATTGTCGCCCAATTTTTTCATTTGGTGCTGCCTTTGTCAGTGGTGTCAGTGGTTATGTAATGCCTATTATTGTTAGGCTTTATTGCCATTCTTCATTAGTGATAAATGTAGTAGGGAACGTTGGAAGTTATGATCTTTGTGCAGCATCTTCCTTTTGTCCATTAAGTTGCTTTGCACGTTGGTGGCCTTTAGTTGCCTACTTTATTTCACTCTTTATTCTCCATTATCCTTTGTAACCTATGTAACTCCTAATACCATTATCTTCACTATTTACTACCCCATTATCTTCCTATTCATTGCTAGGAAGACTTCTTGCAGTATAAATAGTAATGGTCTTTATTTGGTTGAAAAAACATAAGAAAAGATAGAGAGGAAAAAGTTAGTCAAAAAAAAGAGTTCTTATTAGTTGAAGGGAGGTGTTCTTTTTGTGGAGTTTTGGACTCAACTCTTGTCCAGAGTTGTTGAGTTATACTTTGTGAATAGACTGTTGTATCCTTGAGGGGACAAGTCAAGAAGGACTACTACTGGACCGGTGAAAAACATTTGTTGTAGTGGGCTTAATTCTCCTTAAAGAGAGCGAGATATCCGCTCCTCAGCCTAAAGATATTTTATTTCTTCATTGTATTTTCAATTGTAATCTTGTATTTTTTGTTATCTTGTAAGTTTTTCACTAACAATTTTAAGGAGATTTCAGGATGACTACAATTGAGAAAATCGCGGATGTCAAGATGGGAGACCTTAACATGCCATTTCGGTTCAATGGTAACCATTTCAAAAGATGGAAGAGTAAAGTATTTTTCTACTTAAGTCTTCTCAATGTTTCTTATGTGTTAACTGAGAAGAAACCTAATAAAGTTGATGACACCTCCATGGATGATGATGAACTTATTTCTCTTTATGAGAAAGTGGAAAAGTACGATGGTGAAAAGGCAAGGGGCCAAGATGCACTTTTACAAAAAGAAGAGTGCAACATCACAACGAAGGTAAATTTAATTTCTTCAAATAATGTTACTTCTGAAACTCACAAAAATACTTCTTTGAAGCCTAAGAAGAAAAAATTTAAGAAAAATAATGGTAGACCTCCCAAGAAAAATAATGGTGAAAATAACCAAGCACAAAATCAACAAGTTCAATATAAGGGAATGTGCTTTGTTTGTGGCAAGAGGGGGCGTATTGCTCGATTTTGCAGATTCCGAAAACGTGGTCCTAACCCTCAGGCAAACGTTACCGAACAATCTTTTGTGGCGGTGATTACCGACATAAATATGGTTGAGAGTGTTGATGGATGGTGGGCTGATTCTAGTGCAAACTGTCATGTCTGTTATGACAAAGACTGGTTTAAAAAATATACTCATTTTGAGGAGCCCAAAACCATCATGCTTGGTGATTCTCACAAAAATCAAGTGCTTGGAACGGGAGATGTCGAATTGTGTTTTACTTCTAGAAGGGTATTAACTTTGAAAGATGTACTCTATACTCCTTCCATGAGAAAAAATTTGATGTCTAGTTTTCTTCTTAATAAAGCAGGCTTTAAATAGATTATTGAATCTGATCAATATGTGATTGTGAAGAATGATATTTTTGTGAGAAAGGGGTATGTTTGTGATGGGATATTCAAATTTAATGTAGAAGTGAATAAAGCTTCTACTTCTATTTATATGCTTTCTTCTACTAACTTTTGGAATGCTCGTTTGTGTCATATTAATGATTGTTATGTTGGAATCATGAGTAGTTTAGGATTAATCTCAATGTTTAAAAAGAATTTTGAAATGTGTGAGGCTTGTAGTAAAGCCAAAATCACTAAAAGGCCTCATTTTCAAGTTGAAAGAAAAACTGATTTGTTAGAATTAGTTCATACTGATATTGTGAACTTGGTGAAATTTTAATTCGTGGAGGTAATAGATATTGTATCACTTTCATTGATGTTTTTTTCTAAGTTTACATATGCTTTACTTGATGAAAAAATAAAAGTGATGCTTTTGAAAATTTTAAAACTTATCTCCATGAGGTTGAAAATCAGTTTGGTAGAAAAATAAAAAGAATTAGAAGTGATAGAGGTCGTGAATATGAGTCAAATGAGTTTAATTCTTTTGTTAGATCATTAAGAATAATTCATGAAACTACTCCTCCTTATTCTCCTTCTTCTAATGGAGTAGCGGAAAGGAAAAATAGAACTTTGGTGATTTGACAAATGTCATGCTTATTGAGTCACATGCACCTTTAAATTTTTGGGGTGAAGCTATTTTAACTGCTTGTTATGTGTTGAATCGTGTGCCTCATAAAAAGTCTAAATTGATACTTTTTGAATTGTGGAAATATTACAAGCCAAGTTTGGGATATCTAAGAGTTTGGGGTTGTCTAGCCTTTGTGAGGCAAATGGATCCCAAAATTAAAAAGTTGGGTAAGAAAGTTACTACTTGTGCTTTTCTTGGTTATGCTTCAAATAGTACAGCCTATACATTTTTTAATCTTGAAGATAATAATTTAATAGAATCCGGTGATGCTATTTTTCATGAAAATAAATTTCCATTTGATTCTAAAAATAGTGGGGGTCAAAGGATTGAACAAAATATTTTGTCACTACCAAGTTCTTCTACTTCTATTTTGAAAAATAAAGAAATTGATGATTTTGAGTTAAGAAGAAGTAAAAGAGCTAGAGCAGAAAAAGATTTTGGTCCAGATTTCTATGTGTTTAATGTTGGAGATGACCCTCTTACTTTGAAAGAAGCATTATCTTCACATGATTCTATTTTTTTGGAAAGAGGCTGTAAATGATGAAATGAAATCTCTAATTTCTAATAAAACTTGGAAGTTAGTTGATTTATCACTGTGTTGTAAAACTATTGGTTGCAAATGGGTCTTAAGAAAAAAGTTAAAATCGGATGGATCTATTGATAAATACAAGGCTAGAGTAGTTGCAAAAGGTTTTAAACAACTAGAAGGTCTAGAATTTTTTTTATACTTTTTCACCGGTAACAAGAATTACATCCATAAGACTTTTAATTGCTATGGCTGCAATTTTTGACTTGCAAATTCATCAAATGGATGTAAAAACTGCTTTTTTAAATGGAGACCTAAATGAGGAAATTTATATGGAACAACCCGAGTCTTTTGTTGAAGCAGGTCAAGAAAGCAAAGTGTGTAAACTTACTAAATCCCTATATGGCTTGAAACAGGCACCAAAGCAATGGCATGAAAAGTTTGATTCATGCATGATTGAAAATGATTTTAAAACAAATGAGTGTGATAAGTGCATATATCATAAGTCTTGGAATAATTCACATGTGATTATTTGCCTATATGTTGATGATTTATTGATCTTTGGCTCTAATATGACTGTTATTGATGAAGCTAAAAATGTTCTTAGAAGCCATTTTGATATGAAAGATCTTGGTGAGGCATATTTTATTCTTGGAATAAAAATAACAAGAACATGTGACGGAATTTTCCTTGATCAGTCACATTATGTTGAGAAAATTTTGAAAAAATATAACTTTCTCTATTGCAAGCATATTGCTACTCCTTTTGATTCAAGTGTTCAGTTATTTCCTGTTGAAAGTGAAAATGATGTAATAAATCAGAAGGAATATCCTAGCATAATCGGAAGTTTGAGATATGTGACTGATTGCACTAGGCCTGATATTGCATATGCAGTAGGAGTACTTGGCAGGTTTACAAGCAAGCCAGGTAATGAACATTGGCATGCTAGACAAGAGTTGTGAGATATTTAATTGGAACAAAAAATTGTGGTTTGTTCTATAAAAAATATCGTGTTGTACTTGAAGGCTTTTGTGATGCAGATTGGAACATCTTATTAGGTGATTCATGTTCTACCACTGGTTATGTGTTTACTTTGGGTGGTGGTGCTATTTGTTGGAGATCAAAAAAGCAAACTATAATTGCTAATTCTACCATGGAGGCTGAACTAATTGTTTTAGCATCAGCTAGTGAGGAAGCGAATGGGTTAAGAGATTTATTGTTTCAAATACCTTATTTTGAAAAATCAATTCCTCTTATTTTAATTCATTGTGATAGCACCACTGCGATTGGTAGAGTTCAAAACCGTTATTACAATGGTAAATCCAATCCTATAAGGAGGAAACACAGTAATGTAAGATCGTATTTGACAAATGGTACCATTAATGTTGATTATGTCAAATCTTGCAGATCCTCTTACTAAGGTCTTAACAAGAGAAAAGGTCTGGAGCACATCGAGGGCGATGAGATTGAAGCCTATAAATCCTTGTGTCATATATGAGGAAACCCAACCTGGGGACTAGAGATCCTATAACCAGGTTCAAAGGGAAAAACTAATCATATGATCTCTTGTTGTGAAAAATGCATTATCTTTTTATTCCCTCCCTATGATGTGAGTGCATTGGTTCCTGTAGTGATTTGTGAAGGTTGAGTTGATAAAACTCTTAATGAATATCTGTAGCCCGTATGGGTGAAGTGTTAAACTTATAGGAGCACTCTCGACAGATTTCACCTATGTGGGTGTGGAAGTAGGTCGCTTCCTATGAGAATTTGACTTATTCTCAAAGGCACTCATGAAACCGGGATAGCACATGGCCATAACGTGCTGGCTTTAAAACTCATGTCAACACCTTGATTATTATGTGTGAGCAGTAATATTTTATTTCCCTTAAGCGGTCATAGTTCGAGTCTGAGACCACTACGACTATGAAGTAAAAGTTACTGTTTCACTAAATGGAGGTTCAATGCAGAGCACACCTTCATTATGCATAGTAATCTTTCTTCAACTGGTATACTCTCTTGTCTAATATTAAAATGAGTGGGGGATTGTTGGTTATTGAGAGCATTTTAATAATTATTATAATAGCTCATCATATTATATCTTAAGGTCGCCTAATTTTTTCATTTGGTGCTGCCTTTGTTAGTGGTGTCAGTGGTTATGTAATGCCTATTATTGTTAGGCTTTATTGCCATTCTTCATTAGTGATAAATGTAGTAGGGAACGTTGGAAGTTATGATCTTTGTGCAGCATCTTCCTTTTGTCCATTAAGTTGCTTTGCACGTTGGTGGCCTTTAGTTGCCTACTTTATTTCACTCTTTCTTCCCCATTATCCTTTGTAACTCTTAAAGCCATTATCTTCACTATTTATTATTCCATTATCTTCCTATTCATTGCTAGGAAGACTTCTTATAGTATAAATAGTGATGGTCTTCATTTGGTTGAAAAAACATAAGAAAAGATAGAGAGGAAAAAGTTAGTAAAAAAAGAGAGTTCTTATTAGTTGAAGGGAGGTGTTCTTTTTGTGGAGCTTTGGACTCAACTCTTGTCCAGAGTTGTTGAGTTATACTTTGTGAATGGATTGTTGTATCCTGGAGGGGACAAGTCAAGAAGGACTAGTGCTGGACCGGTGAAAAACATTTGTTGCAGCGGGCTTGAATCTCCTTAAAGAGAGTGAGATATCCGCGCCTCAGCCTGAAGATATTTTATTTCTTCATTGTATTTTCAATTGTAATCTTGTATATTTTGTTATCTTGTAAGTTTTTCAGTAACAACTTAATAGTTGAAGTTTTGAGCATGGATAGTAACAAAAATATCCAAAATTCTGGTCAATTTAAATGATATATTTCTTTTCAAATGATATAATTCATTCCATTAAGTAGCACTCATTGGTGAATATCTAAAACAAATTATAAAATTTTCATATAATATATTAAATTAAAACGAAAAAGAAACTTGTGCATGAATATTTTTGTGTTCACGTAGTTTAAGAAAAGATTGAAAAAAAATCATTATGTTACCAATATATATAACTTAGTTCCAATATAAAAAAGGATATAATTTAAAAATTTTGAAGTTAAAACAAATATATCAAATAATGAGTGAAAAGATTATGAGAATTTATGAACTTATTGGTAAAAAATACTCTCAAAGAAATAAAATAAAAAATATACCATAATAATTTTATTTATATAGATTATATTAATATATAATAAAATTAATAATAATTTAAACAAATTTGGGGCCTTCAAATTTTCGAGGCCTAAGGCAATGGCCTCACTGGCCAAGCCTTAGAGCCGCCCCTGTTATATACATAATACAATGTTTCAACATCTACTACATTTATATGTTGGATACGTATATAAATATATGAAAAACTTTGAGATGCTTTGCTAATAAAAAAGGTTGTGTAGTACCTAATACTAGGATTATCTTCTAATACAACAAAAAAAAAAAAAATTGGAGGGGAAAATAATTTTTTATCCGACATAATTAGAAACATGTGATCCAATTATGTTATGATTTTATTTTTCCATTCTAATTAAAAATGATTTTATTTTTATGAATCAAAGTCAAACTACTAATTACTTAGTTTGTGACAAAATATAACGAAAGAAATCTATATGGATCTTCATTCTTTATTTCATTTTTTTATCCTGATGTTCTATATTAATATTAAAATTAAGATTGAATTTGAATTCGTATATTACAAAAATCTAATTCTAAACATAATATTTCTAATTTTAAAAAACTCAATTTGAAAGGCTCGAACTAAAAACTTTTAAATAAATACGAACCATATATAGATTTCCTCGATATAGGGCCATAAGTGGAGGATGATGAAGTCCATACCTCAACTTTAGCAAGTTGTATAATCATTTGCATTTCATTTTGACATAAAATTACTCATTAAATAAGTACTACAATCATTTTATTTTCAAAAAAGTTTTATATTTTCCTTTTGCATCTGAAAAACAAATATGAAGAAAAGATTACTATAAAAAGAGAGAGAAAAAAGCAATGCAAGTTATCGCTAAATAAAATTATCAACGATTTTTTCTTTTATTTAGCAACGAAATTTATACGTCAATGATAACTACTAATAATATTTAGTAAATTAAAGGAAATATAAATAGTGTTTGGATAGAAGTTGTTAGAGTTAATGACATTATTCTCAACCACCTCAACTCACTTAGTCATATTATCCTAGTGGCTTTTTAAATTTAATTTTGGATTAATTTGTAGTATAATACTATATAAGCAAAATGTGCTTGAAATAAAATTGTATATGTTGGATTATGTTATGAATTACAATGAGTTATGCTTTGTAAGATAATGATTTTCTCAGTGAAAATGAAAATATTTTCCTTCGTATGACAATACATGGATCAAAATATAAGGTTTCTACTATTGAACTTATTATATACTTAATTCAGATAAAATCGAGATAAATATCCTACGTCTACCTGGATTAATTTCTACTATAGCTAGATCATAATTTTGGGGAATAACTTTAGTTTCTTCTTAAATAATTGAATTTTGCTCTTATTTATTTTCTTGGAATAAAGACAAATTCTGATATGTTTGGTGAAGTGAATGGTATCAACAATTTTTCTATTTTTAATTTTATAAAAAGTAGGACCATTTTTTTGTCATCACTCATTTGTAAATGCATGAACTGCAGACATAATATGAATATTAATTTAACTTCATTTTCCTTCATATTTCTTGTGAAATTCATGGAAATAGGAGAGGAAAAGGTGTTAAAATGTTGACTCCAATAGATAGTGTGGTTGCTTGACTAATTTTTTTCTTCTTTGGATCAACTTTACATGGACTTTGAATTCAAGGTCAATAATGAAAAGGTTGTTAAATCCTTAAAACTTTTCTTTAATTTATAGTCGAAAGTTTCATAGTCTATTACAAATTTTATTTTAGCTGTATAATCTTTTCTATATAAGATTAGTGAAATAATACAAGAAATCTATAAATAAAATATATTAGACCTTTGCAGAGTTATTTTTTTCTATCAAAAATATAGGTGGATATATATAAGAGAATGTCTCCTAGTTGCAATATATATACTAGGAAATATAATGTATATAAATTGTATAGATGTTTTATGGATATTTTTTATAATTGGATGAGGATCCTTAGTGGACATTCGATAAAGTTAAAATGAGATAAATGTGCTTGTTATTTGGTCTCAGACAAATAAACAAACAAACAACTTGACCTATACAATATTGAGAAGCAAATTAAATTAAAAAAGAATTCTTTTTTTTGTTGTTGTTAAAGACAAATTCTAATATGTTTGATGAAGTAAAAGATATCAATAAATTTCTATATTTTGAAGTAGCTAGGGACCATTTTGTTGTCACTTACCACTCATTTGTAAGTGCATGTAATGTGGCCATAATTATGATTCATTTTTCTTCACATTTCTAGTGAAAAGTCTTGGAAATAGTAGGGAAGAAGGTGTTAAAATGTTAGACTCAAATAGACAGGGTGGTTGCTTTACTCAAATAGAGAAGAGTCATATCTTCTATTCAACTTTACATAGTCAATAAAGGTTGTTAAATGTTTTTAAACTTTTCTTTAATTTATAATCGAAGTTTTGTAGTCTATTACAAATTTTATTTTAGTTGTATGATCTTTTATACCCAAGATTGGTGAAATAATACTAGAGATTTGTAACTAAACCACATTAGATTTCTTCAATTTATCTTATATATATATATATATATATATATATAATAAATTCTTGCTGTTTAAAAAACAGGGTTGCGGATAATTATGCAGTAAATACTCTATAATTTTTTAAGATAGATAGAGCATTTTTATATTCGAAATATTCTTGTATTCTATACATTTTCATTTCATGTATTGCAAAAATTATTGCATCATAACTATGGCTAGTATGCAAATATACTAGTTCCATTTCTGAAATTGCTTTATCCATATGAAATAAAGCCTTTTTATGCTTCCAAGCTCTTTTTCTTATGCTATGCACATATTTTTGAATAAATTTCATTTTTATGCTGAAAGCAAGAAATTAATATTGATTTCTGACATTAAGTTTTCACAATATATGTTTTTATTCCCTATAGTTACTAAGTATTTCTTTATATGGTTAAATATGAATATAACATGATATAGTATGACCTGTAAAATTAATAACATGTAATAAAAAGTTTGTGTGTATACCTTCCTTCTTTTTTGTCGATGAATAGTCCTTATCACTACCGCAGTAGTTCTCCCTTTAGGCTATGAACAGTGTTTCACCCTAACGACCTCAGTCTTGGTTACTTGTTACTGTTCCTCCTTAAGGCTGAAGATCGCAACCTTCACTTGAGACTATTAATGGAGTTTTGAGAAGAGAAGTATAAAAATCAACCTTTTTATTATAGTTTTTACAAGCACACCATACATATTATACTATACTCACAACATATTTAGAAATACTTTTCCCTGGCGGGAGTAGCCACTACTCACAACTCATATATATATATATATATATTTCATGGATATTTTTGTATAATTGGATGAGGATGTTTAAGTTTCTTTGTATATTTTGTAACAATGGGCTAAGGTTGTTAAATCCCGAAAACTTTTCTTTAATTTTTATATAATTGAAGTTTTGTAATCGATTACAAATGTTATTTTTAATTATATGATCATTTTGTAAAAGATCAATAAAAAAAATACGAGATTACCGACCATATTGATGGATATATTTGACAATTTATGCTTGTGTTCCTTTGTGGTTATTCGACAAAGTTGAAACAAGATAAATATTGCAATAAGATACTATATGATCTCATACAATTAAATAAACTCTAACTTGCTCAAATTTTAACATGACACGTACAATATTGAAAAGCTATTGGTAAATGCATGTACGTAATATAGACATAATTATTTAGATTAATTTTCCACACATTTCTAGTGAAATTCTTGGAAAGAGAAGGGAAGAAGGTGTTAAAATGTTGGCTCAAATAGGTAGTGTGGTTGTTTGACCTTTATTTTCTTCTTCTATTCAATTTTACATGGACTTTGATGTCAAGGGCACAATAATGGACTAAAGTTGTTAAATTCTTAAAACTTTTCTTTGATTTATATCAAGTGGCCAAAATTAGTCTTTTCCTAGCAACCCCTTCTCACATATTTGCTTTACCTACCATCATTTGTTCTTCTCTATTTATACTCACCACATATGATACCATCTACCACAACAACAACATAAAGTTTTATAAGTTCACAACATTCCTTTTTTATATAAATAAAACTCTCATTTTCTCTTCACTAAAATTTATCCATTACAAATCTAACCATTTTCTTGATCCAATGGCACAAAATGGACATATTAATGGAGAAGTTGTAGCCATGGAATTATGCAAGAAATCAATTAATGTTCATGATCCATTGAATTGGGAAATGGCTGCTGATTCTTTAAGAGGGAGTCATTTGGATGAAGTGAAAAAGATGGTGGATGAATTTAGAAAGCCAATTGTGAAACTTGGGGGTGAAACTTTGACAGTTGCACAAGTTGCATCCATTGCAAATGCTGATAACAAAAGTAATGGGGTCAAAGTGGAACTTTCTGAAAGTTCAAGGGCTGGTGTGAAAGCTAGTAGTGATTGGGTGATGGATAGTATGAGCAAAGGTACAGATAGTTATGGTGTTACTACTGGATTTGGTGCAACATCTCATAGAAGAACAAAAAATGGTGGTGCCCTTCAAAAGGAACTTATTAGGTAAACTATTTTTTATATACACTTAATAACGTAAAGAATTTTTATATTTTTCGTATATATACCTTATTGACTACCTTGAGTGCTCCATCTCGGGCCATAGACATCATAGGCTCTTAGCCTATTGAAAAAGTTTATAAATTATTTTTGAAGATGAGACACATTTTTATGTTTCTTGTTTTCTAGCAATAACATTCTGAACCGTTTGTCAATATTAAATTAGATGTAAAGATGCTAAGTAACAAATTTGATTGATTACATTATCTAAATGAAAAACTACACATGTTAAAATTCATGTATAGTTGGTACACCAATGACGGATGTAGAATTTTTACTAAGGGAGTTCGTTATCTATAATGTATACATAAAACAAATTTTGACTTTGTATATATAGTGTGCTATTTCGGATGAATCCCTTCCCCCCGGAGTAGAATTCAGTTAAAAATGTGATCTTGATGAATTATGAATGTTTTTTCAGGTTCTTGAATGCCGGAGTTTTTGGGAATGGAACAGAATCATCTCACACTTTGCCACATTCAGCAACAAGGGCAGCTATGCTTGTTAGGATCAACACTCTGCTTCAAGGCTACTCTGGCATTAGATTTGAAATCTTGGAAGCAATTACTAAGTTGATCAATAGCAACATTACCCCGTGTTTGCCCCTCCGTGGAACGGTCACTGCCTCAGGTGATCTTGTCCCTCTGTCCTACATTGCTGGTTTGCTCACTGGCAGGCCTAATTCCAAGGCTGTTGGACCCAATGGTGAGAAACTTGACGCTGATGAAGCGTTCCGTGTGGCTGGTGTTAGTGGTGGATTTTTCGAGTTGCAGCCTAAGGAAGGACTTGCACTTGTGAATGGTACAGCAGTTGGTTCTGGTATGGCATCAATTGTCCTGTATGACTCCAACATTCTTGCTGTTATGTCTGAAGTTTTATCAGCGATTTTCGCTGAAGTGATGAATGGGAAGCCTGAATTCACTGACTATTTGACACACAAGTTGAAGCATCACCCTGGTCAGATTGAGGCTGCTGCTATTATGGAACACATTTTGGATGGCAGCTCTTATGTCAAGGCAGCTCAGAAGCTCCATGAAATGGATCCTCTTCAAAAACCAAAGCAAGATCGCTATGCTCTCCGAACATCTCCACAATGGCTTGGCCCTCAGATTGAAGTCATTCGTGCTGCAACAAAGATGATCGAGAGGGAGATCAACTCAGTGAATGACAATCCATTGATCGACGTTTCAAGAAACAAGGCCTTACATGGTGGCAACTTCCAAGGAACCCCTATTGGTGTCTCCATGGATAATACAAGATTGGCCCTTGCATCAATTGGAAAATTGATGTTTGCCCAATTTTCGGAGCTTGTCAACGACTATTACAACAATGGATTGCCATCTAATCTCACAGCAGGAAGGAATCCAAGCTTGGACTATGGTTTCAAAGGAGCTGAAATCGCAATGGCTTCTTACTGCTCGGAACTTCAATTCTTGGCAAATCCAGTGACTAACCACGTCCAAAGTGCCGAGCAACACAACCAAGATGTGAATTCCTTGGGGTTAATCTCAGCAAGGAAAACTGCTGAGGCTGTGGACATCTTGAAGCTAATGTCATCAACCTATCTCGTGGCGCTTTGCCAGGCTATCGATTTGAGGCATTTGGAGGAGAACTTGAAGAATGCTGTCAAGAACACTGTAAGCCAAGTAGCCAAAAAGACTTTGACAATAGGTGCTAATGGTGAACTTCATCCAGCAAGATTCTGCGAAAAGGAATTGCTACAAGTTGTGGAAAGGGAATACTTATTTACCTATGCTGATGACCCCTGCAGCTCCACCTACCCTTTGATGCAGAAGCTGAGACAAGTCCTTGTTGATCATGCAATGAAGAATGGTGTAAGTGAGACGAATGTGAACAGCTCAATCTTCCAAAAGATTGTAGCTTTCGAGGAAGAATTGAAGGCTGTGTTGCCTAAAGAAGTTGAGAGTGCAAGAGCTATGCTTGAGAGTGGAAACCCTTCAATTCCTAACAGGATCACAGAATGCAGATCATATCCATTGTACAGGTTGGTGAGACAAGAACTTGGAACAGAAGTGTTGACAGGTGAAAAAATTCGATCGCCCGGTGAGGAGATTGACAAGGTATTCACAGCATTTTGCAATGGACAAATCATTGATCCATTGTTGGAATGTCTCAAGAGCTGGAATGGTGCTCCTCTTCCAATATGCTAGATGTTTGTCTAAGTCTTAATTTTTCAGTGAATTACTAGAGTTATATCAATTTGTTTTTTCTTTCGGACTGTTTGTAATGTTGGCTCAACTAAAGTGCCAAGTCTCTCCCAATATGAGAATCAGATCTTGTGACATAGAATATATAGATAGTTGTCATGACATAAAAGAAGCTGTTGAAAGATTTTCAAATTCTTAATATTAATAATATTAATGCTACTGAATAGAAAAACCAAATGCAAAACTAAGTATTACTTGCCTTTTATTTGAATCCTCGCCCTCCACACTCTCCTATCAAAGGTCAATAGGTCATATTTTCGATAAGCTCAAAATTCGTCATGTATAGCCTATAACCCCAAATGCTTATGTACCCAAAAAGAATAAATTAAACTTTTATCTTATGATATTTTCTCCCCTTTAAATTTGACGATACTATACATTTTTTTGATGATGTCTAAACATTTATTTTATGATACCTTTTTCACTTAACGAAAGGTCAAAGAGGTCCACTAGCCTTAAAAGAGAATAAAATCAACTCGGCACTTGAGTCTTCCCTCTATGATGAATCTTTGAATCCACAAAATTTAATCAAATAAAAAATCCTCAGAAAAAATCATGAACATCGATACCTATAAAACTGATTTTGGAAAATCGAATTTGAATCGATCCAAATTATTAAACCAAGGGATAGGGATAATTCTGAATTTTTTTTTATATAGAAAATCAAAATGCCCAAAGATTTTGGAACTCATACGTTAAATCGTAAAGAAAAACAAGTTGAAATCAACCTTAAAATTTCAATTTATCAAAAACTCAACTTCAAGAGAACCCCCAAACTTTGAATTTAAAAACAAAGATTTTGATGTTAAAATCATAAAACCATAAGTGGGTAATAAAGGAAGGGAGTTAAAATCACTTATCCAATAGTCTTATCTTGAAAAATCTCTTTAAAATTGTCTTCCTAGAGCTCCCAAGGTCCAACAATGGTAAAATGGGAAAGAAACCCCGATTTTAGAATTCAATAAACTACTAGATATATGCTCTCCGCAGTCGTAGTCAAAGCCCCACGACGCGGAGACCAGCTGGCTAACCCTTTGTGATCGCGATCAAAGTTTCACGAATGCAAAGGTCTTTCAAGCCCTTTTCCCATCCGCAAACGTGAAGGGCAAACACCTCGACCCTCCGCGATTACGGTCAAGGCTCCGCGAACATGGTGGCTAGACCACAAGACCCTTCCTGAACACAGCTAATTTAGCTCTGGAGACATCACCAATACAACATACACTTGGACACCAAATTCACCAAAAGGATCCTCAGAATTTTCAGAATCTTGTGCACACAAGTTAGATATGTTACCCAATCAAATTCGACGTTCAGAACTCGATGGAATCATCGAGACACGAATTCGAGGTCTCATTGATCCAGCACCCGTTAACGCCACAATAAACTAACTTTCGCCCAAAAAGACCTCAATGCCCTCGGAACCTCTGAAAATTGAACCAAGACATCGCCTAGGCTTAAAATTACCTCCCGAATCCAATCCAGGAGTCCGAACTCCAAATTTTGATTAAAGTCAACTCTTGGCCTAAATTCATTTGAACTTTCAACTCAAGGGCTCATATCACATAAAGACTTTAGAACTGAAAACGAGTACCGAAATCCCTTAGGCTTCCAACTTCCTGACGCGATAATTCTTCTCCTTCATTACTCCCTTGCCCCGGGTGCTTTTTGAGGATTTTTTGAGCAACCCTCGTCTATTTTCTCCTTTCAAAAAATGAGAGGAAAATAAAAGATGACACATTAATTAGGTTGAAGAATGTTTGTCAGCCCGCTATAGCGCCGCCGCCATAGCGGGAAGCCTCCTGCTATGGCGGGCTAAAGTCATCCTAGCCCAAAAATCAAGTTGGGACAAAATCATCGCATGCTCAAATTTTTAAAAATTCCTGCGTTGCACTTTCTGATTTTTGTTTTGCACGAGATGCTTTGAATAACGACAGATCGGATCGTTACATAATCTTCTTTTCTTTTTTATTTTTTCTTTAAGGAGATTAAAAGGGACTTCAAATAAATAAACATATATTAATTAAACACAATGAAATGAAGGACAAATTAAAATGTTGCGGCAATTCTTAAACTATGTATTGACTATCCTTAAAGGGATATATTGACTAATCCTGAATTAATTATTTTCTCACTTTATTTTCTTCAAGTCTCTTTCCTAGACAAAGCCATAAATTTTGAATTAAAAAGGTCAAATTTTAAAATATTTTATTACAAAAACATACAAACAAGAAAAACAAGAAGAAATTGCAGTAACATAAAAATCACTTGGTTTGTACTATACAGTAGTTTTTAAAATTTGGCTCATACTGAATTTTGACTGATTAATATTAATAATATAAAATATTGACCAATATAAATAAAATTTATTTCTTTCAGACAAAATTCAGAATTTAATAAAAATATATTATACTTAATAATATTGACCAATATAAATAAAATTTCTTTCCTTCAGACAAAATTTAAAATTATAAAAATATATTATACTTAATAATATTGAATAACATAAATAAATTTGTCTCCTTCAAACAAAATTCAGAATTTTTATACTTAATAATATTGACCAACATAAATAAAATTTATCTCTTTCAAACAAAATCTAGAAATAAAAATATATTATACTTAATAATATTGACGAGTATGAATAAAATTTATTTCCTTCAAACAAAATTCAAAATTTAATAAAAATATATTATACTTAATAATATTGACCAACATAAATAAAATTTGTCTCTTTCAAACAAAATCTAGAAATTAATAAAAATATATTATACTTAATAATATTGACCAGTATAAATAAAATTTGTTTCCTTCAGACAAAATTTAAAATTTAATAAAAATATATTATACTTAATAATATTGACCAACATAAATAAAATTTGTCTCTTTCAAACAAAATCTAGAAATTGATAAAAATATATTATACTTAATAATATTGACCAATATAAGTAAAATTTGTTTCTTTTAGACAAAATTAAAATTTAATAAAAATATATTATACTTAATAATATTGACCAACATAAATAAATTTGTATCTTTCAGACAAAATTAAGAATTTAATAAAAAAATGTTATACTTAATAATATTGAACAATATAAATAAAATTTTTCTCTTTCAGACAAAATCTAGAAATTAATAAAAATATATTATACTTAATAATATTGACCAATATAAATAAAAAATTTCTCATTCAAACAAAATCTGAAATTTAATAAAAATATATTATACTTAATAATATTGACCAATATAAATAAAAAATTTCTCATTCAAACAAAATCTGAAATTTAATAAAAATATATTATACTTATTAATATTAACCAATATAAATAAAATTTGCCTCATTTAGACAAAATTCAGAATTTAATAAAAATATATTATACTTGATAATATTGACCAATATAAATAAAATGTGTTTCCTTCAGACAAAATTCAAAATTTTAAAAATATATATTATACTTAATAATATTGACCAACATAAATATTGTTTTGTCTATCAAACAAAATTCAAAATTTAATAAAAATATATTATACTTGATAATATTGACCAATATAAATAAAATTTGTTTCCTTCAGAAAAAACTTCAAAATTTAATAAAACTATATTATACTTAATTTATTGACCAACATAAATAAATTTGTCTCTTTCAAACAAAATTCAGAATTTAATAAAAATATATTATACTTAATAATATTGACCAACATAAATAAATTTGTCACTTTCGGACAAAATTCAAAATTTAATAAAAATATATTATACTTAATAATATTGAATAACATAAATAAATTTGTCTCCTTCAAACAAAATTCAGAATTTAATTACTTAATAATATTGACCAACATAAATAAATTTGTCTCTTTCTGACAAAATTCAGAATTTAATAAAAATATATTATACTTAATAATATTGACCAATATAAATAAAATTTCTTTCCTTCAGACAAAATTTAAAATTATAAAAATATATTATACTTAATAATATTGACCAACATAAAAAAAAATTGACTCTTTCAGACAAAATTCAAAATTTAATAAAACTATATTATACTTAATATTATTGGCCAATATAAATAAAATTTGTCTCTTTCAAACAAAATCTAGAATTTAATAAAAATTTATTATATCTAATGCTATTAATCTTCCAATGACCATTATTTTAGTCTTTTCCTATCAACTCCCCTCTCACATATTTTATTTACCTAACCATCATTTGTTCCTCTCTATATATACTCACCACAACAACAACAAAAAGTTCTATAAGTTCACAACATCTTTTTTCCATTTTCTCCTAAGTAAAATTTCTCCATTACAAATCTAGCCATTTTCTTGATCCAATGGCATCATCAATTGCACAAAATGGACATGTTAATGGAGAAGTTGTAGCCATGGAATTATGCAAGAAATCAATTAATGTTCATGATCCATTGAATTGGGAAATGGCTGCTGAATCATTAAGAGGGAGTCATTTGGATGAAGTGAAAAAAATGGTGGATGAATTTAGAAAGCCAATTGTGAAACTTGAGGGTGAAACTTTGACTGTTGCACAAGTTGCATCCATTGCAAATGCTGATAATAAAAGTAATGGGGTCAAAGTGGAACTTTCTGAAAGTGCAAGGGCTGGTGTGAAAGCTAGTAGTGATTGGGTTATGGATAGTATGAGTAAAGGTACAGATAGTTATGGTGTGACTACTGGATTTGGTGACACATCTCATAGAAGAACAAAAAATGGTAATGCTCTTCAAAAGGACCTTATTAGGTAAACTACTTTTCCCGTTATATATACACTCACAACGTAAAGAATTTTTATATTTTTCGTATATATAGCTTATCGACTACCTTGAGTGCTCCATCTCGGGCCATAGACATCACCACTCTATTGAAAAAGTTTTTATTTTATTTTCTTTTGAAGATGAAATACATTTTAATGTTATTTGTTTTCTATCTATAACATTTAGAATCATAGTTGATTATAAATTAGCTAAGTAACAAATTCGAATAATTGCATCATCTAAAATTAAAAACAACACATGTTTAAATTTATTTATACGTGTAATACAAATTTAGACTTTGAATGTATAGTGTGATTTCGGATGAACTCTCTCAGCCCCATGATTGGTAGAATTCAGTTCGAAATCTAATCTCGATGACATTGATTTTGCAGGTTCTTGAATGCTGGAGTTTTTGGCAATGGAACAGAATTATCTCACACATTGCCACATTCAGCAACAAGGGCAGCTATGCTTGTTAGGATCAATACTCTGCTTCAAGGCTACTCTGGCATTAGATTTGAAATCTTGGAAGCAATTACTAAGTTGATCAACAGCAACATCACCCCGTGTTTGCCCCTTCGTGGTTCGATCACTGCCTCGGGTGATCTTGTCCCGTTGTCATACATTGTTGGGTTGCTCACTGGCAGGCCTAATTCCAAGGCTGTTGGACCCAATGGTGAGAAGCTTAATGCTGAGGAAGCGTTGCGCGTGGCTGGTGTTAGTGGTGGATTTTTTGAGTTGCAGCCTAAAGAAGGACTTGCACTTGTGAATGGCACAGCAGTTGCATCTGGTATGGCATCAATAGTCGTGTTTGAGTCCAACATTCTTGCTGTTATGTCTGAAGTTTTATCAGCAATTTTCGCTGAAGTGATGAATGGAAAGCCCGAATTCACAGACTATTTGACACACAAGTTGAAGCATCACCCTGGTCAGATTGAGGCTGCTGCTATTATGGAACACATTTTGGATGGCAGCTCTTATGTTAAGGAAGCTCAGAAGCTCCATGAAATGGATCCTCTTCAAAAACCAAAGCAAGATCGTTATGCTCTCCGAACAGCTCCACAATGGCTTGGCCCTCAAATTGAAGTCATACGTGCAGCAACTAAGATGATTGAGAGGGAGATTAACTCAGTGAACGACAATCCATTAATCGATGTTTCAAGAAACAAGGCCTTGCACGGTGGCAACTTCCAAGGAACCCCTATTGGTGTCTCCATGGATAATACAAGATTGGCCCTTGCATCAATAGGGAAATTGATGTTTGCCCAATTATCGGAGCTTGTGAACGACTATTACAACAATGGGTTGCCATCTAATCTCTCAGCAGGAAGGAATCCAAGCTTGGACTATGGTTTCAAGGGAGCTGAAATCGCAATGGCTTCTTACTGCTCGGAACTTCAATTTTTGGCTAATCCAGTGACTAACCATGTACAAAGTGCTGAGCAACACAACCAAGATGTGAATTCCTTGGGCTTAATCTCAGCAAGGAAAACCGCCGAGGCTGTCGACATCTTGAAGCTAATGTCATCAACCTATCTCGTTGCGCTTTGCCAAGCTATCGACTTAAGGCATTTGGAGGAGAACTTGAGGAATGCAGTCAAGAACACAGTAAGCCAAGTAGCTAAGAGAACTTTGACAATGGGTGCTAATGGTGAACTTCATCCTGCAAGATTCTGCAAAAAGGAATTGCTACAAGTTGTGGACAAGGAATACCTATTTGCCTATGTTGATGATCCTTGCAACTCCAACTATCCTTTGATGCAGAAGTTGAGGCAAGTCCTTGTTGATCATGCTATGAACAATGGTGAAAGTGAGAAGAATG
The DNA here is from genome assembly GCF_000226075.1 of Solanum tuberosum. Lineage (NCBI taxonomy): Eukaryota > Viridiplantae > Streptophyta > Magnoliopsida > Solanales > Solanaceae > Solanum > Solanum tuberosum. The sequence goes on along the minus strand of NW_006239101.1, from coordinate 186,032 downwards.
TCAACAGCTCAATCTTCCAAAAGATTGTAGCTTTCGAGGACGAATTGAAGGTTGTGTTGCCTAAAGAAGTTGAGAGTGCAAGAGTTGTTGTTGAAAGTGGCAACCCTGCAATTCCTAACAGGATCACAGAATGCAGATCATATCCATTGTACAGGTTGGTGAGAGAAGAACTTGGAACAGAAGTGTTGACAGGTGAAAAAGTTCGATCGCCCGGTGAAGAGATTGACAAGGTGTTCACAGCAATGTGCAATGGACAGATCATTGATCCATTGTTGGAGTGTCTCAAGAGCTGGAATGGTGCTCCTCTTCCAATCTGCTAGATGTTTGTCAAGAGCTATTTTCCAAATTCAGTTTTTACCTTATGGTGAATTTACTAGAGATGTTTTGAACTTATATCATTTTATTTCCTTTGGGGCTGTTTGTTAGGAATATGCTCTTATTTCTTGGCATGACATAAAAGAAGCATTAATGGTCACTTTTTGGCCTTTATAACAATCATCTTGCCCAATTATTCGTACATCATTGTTGATCAAAATTTGAGCTCTTTTAAACTATACCAAGGTCAATAAATGGAAAGGTTGTTAAATCTTTTAAAACTTTTCTTTAATTTGTAGTTGAAGTGTTGTAGTCTATTACAAATTTTATTTTGGTTGTATGATCTTTTCTATACGAGATCGGTGAAATAACACAAGAGATCTGTTAATAAAACCCATTACATTTTTTGCGATTTTTCTATAAAAAAATATAGGTGGATGCATGTAAATATATTTGATGAGACCATTCTAGAAAATATGATGGATGTGTGTATATATAGATGTTTCCTGGATATTTTTGTATAATTGGATGAGGGTGTTTTAAGTTTTTTTGAGTGTTTTTGCAATAATGGGCTAAGGTTGTTAAACCCCTAAAACTTTTCTTTAATTATACATTGTCGAACTTTTGTAATAAATTACCTTTCTTTTTCGTTAAAGATAAATTCTAATATGTTTGGTGAAGTGAATGGTATCAACAAGTTTCTATTTTTAATTTTGACAAAGTTGGGACCATTTTGATGTCACTTACCACTCATTTGTATATGCATGTAATGTAGACATAATTATTTTGATTCATTTTACTTCATATATCTAGTGAAATTCTTGGAAAAAGAAGGGGAAAAGGTGTTAAAATAGGTAGTGTGGTTGCTACTTTACATGGACTTTGAAGTCAAGGGGACAATAATGGACTAATTAAGGTTGTAGAATTTTTAATTTTTTTTTCTTTGATTTATAATCGAAGTATCATAGTTCATTGCAAAATTTATTTTAGCAGTATAATCCTTTTTTCAATAAATTAAAATGATGGAAGAACCCGTGATACAGGAATAGCTTACTACTAAAATTTTGAATTTTACAACAATTACATACTTAAAAAACCTAGAAGAACAAAGTAGTTTGAATCCGAAAAGTATGCTTAGTCAATTCTTTAAAAAAAATACTTGTGTCCCTTTAAAAATATTCGATAAAATTGAAACGAGACAATTAACGCGCTTGGATAACACACTTCATTTGGTCACATACAATTAAACAAAGAAAGGTATAGCTCAAATTTTAACAATATGACATTTACAATATTGAGAAGTAAAAATGTTATTTTTGGGGTGGCGGAGAAAGGACTCCGGGAGGAGGTGCTGGTGGTGGCGGTCCATAGTACGGAGGAACCATGGCGGCTTCTCGGCGGCCTCGTGACTTACCAAAGAGGTAACAAGCAAGAGCTGAGATAAGGATGATCAGAATCAATGGCAGTGATATAACAATCACAAAACCCATTGATTCAAGTTTTTCTTAAACCTAAAGGCTTTAATATCCTGCCAAAATTATTATGTGCACACGTTAAAACAAGACGACTTTTAATACCTAAGTTATATGTACTAACGATACAAATAAAAGTTTTATATCGATTTTAAAAATCACAAATAGGTGTTATGATTCAGTTACAGAAGATCTTAAACTACCAAAAACAGTGCAAATTTAATGCACATGTATCTGAAATACATGAAATCCAACGTATCAGATACATGTATCGAGAACTAATCTCGCACAACTCATATATTATTGAAACAAACTATCGTTTCATTGAGTAATTATCACCTACGATAGCATGCTTTATAAAAGAAATGGGCTTTAATTACTTGGATGATCCAAATTCTCCAAATTCCCCCCACAGGAAAAATTACTTGGATTGGTACCTTTTAATAAATAATTATTGATTTTAGCGATACTTTTTATTTATTACCATTACAGCAATACATAGCAAAATCTGCAATATGTATTAAAAGTGAATTATGTATGCAATACATATATATATATTATAACTGTTTTTTAAATATATTTTGCTTGTTTGGTAAGAAATTGACACATTGTATTATAAGTGTATTAAAATGTGTGATAAATATATTATTCATCAATAAAACTTGTATTATATGTGAATAATAAATTGTTCTTTGTAATATGTATTAAAACTGTATTATAAATGTATTAAAAGTAATCAAGTGGGAAAAAAATGGTATTGCTATAAATGATAAATATTTTTTTAATATAGTATATTTATGTAAGTTTCCCCAATAAAATAACAAAAACAACTTTCAACCTTACTTCATCGGAAGTGGACCGTATATTAGAGCCCAATTACAACTGAGGTCCAGCCCAACTTACGAATTTCTTCTCGTGTTTGTTTATAAAAAAAGGAAGAGAGTGTATTTTATCGATTTCAAAATTATTCGATTTAGTAGATTTTAAATATGTAAGCTAAATTTAAATAAAAAGTATTTCATATAACTAAAACAAGAATTTATTTTGAAGCAACTCCAAAATTGTTACATCTAAAACTCCAACATGATGTACTTGAAATTTCTTTATATGTGGTCTTATCTAATAGCTAGGGATAACTAATACCAGACTTAATAATACTTGGATAAGACAATAAAATGATTGAACTACCCCTCAATTTCTTTATAGTCTTAAGACTTAAGTAAAGAAACATCATATTTCTCGATTAAACAAGCCTAAAAATAATTCAAGGATATAATTGTTTTTGTAAAGTTTTAAACCAAACACAATGCTAGGTGCCGGTGGGAAGCAAGCAATGAACCAAACACTTGATAAAAAGTAATTTCAGCATTACTAATTCGTGTATTATTAATCTCGGTATTGCTAATTCATGCGCTATTGATCTTTGTACCAAACAACCCCTTATTGTATTGAAATTTCATAGGTAAAAATTGGTTATGAACAACTCGTTCATGATTCGTCAAAACTTGTGAACAATTTAATTCAAAATCTTCACCTATATATCGTAAAAAAAAAACTTCTGGTGATCTGTCAAGACTTATCACCGAGTTGTGAATCCCAAGTTCAAGTTCAAATTCATAAAATTAATACCCTATTTGTATAAACACTCGAATCTAAATTAATCGGACACAGGAGATCATCAACCATATATCATGCCGACATACAGGAAGGTAAGGGAATCAAGAGTAAATAAAAATACAAGATAAGCAAACAAATAATAATAACATATTCGGTATAATTTTATAACCGATAACGAAAAGAATAAATTAGAAAAAATAAAACTTACCTTGTTGTTCTGACAACACCACAAATTAAATTCATAAACTGATGGATCACCTCGTACTGAAACTGAAACAGAACTTTAATTTCTTCACTCTTTAAAATCTGGAAAAAGACATTGGATTTAGGATTTTGGTGCTGTTTTTTACCTTTTTTTAGGTGTTTTTTTTTTTTTAATTATGATAAAGATGATGACGTGTCTGAATATAAAGGCTTTCAATACGAGTGAATGACAGCTTTTTATTTTTGTTGATCTTTATAATTGGTATTACTTTCGTCCACTTTTAATTGTCATTTTATATTTTCTCGAAAGTCAATTTGACTAAAAAAATTAAAATTAATTTAAATTACATTAATTTGATATTTATTAAAAAAATTAGATATTCAAAAACTATCCAAAATTACTATAAATTACAATAAAATGAAAAAAATATATCATAAAATATTAGTCAAAATTTATATAATTCAACAAAAATTATGACAATAAAAAATAGACGGAACAAAAACGTACTTTTTGTTTAGTTGACGTAAGAAAGTGTAGACAACTCATTTATAGCATCAATACTTGGCACATAGGTTGCGTTTTTTCCAATCCATAACCACATACACACGAGATGCTTTCCTATTTCATATTCGATGGTTCATTCGATTATCCGAATTAAAATTTGATTAATCGTGATGTCAATCAACATCATATAAGATTTTATTCGAAAGAAACGCATTTCTTATCAAAAAATTATGTTCTCAAAACCTAAATCTGAGATCTCTTCATTAAAAAAAATACAATATCATTCGCTACACGATATCTTTTTATGATTAACTTATAATTAACTTATAAGGATAAGTTGGACTTAAATTCTTTTTTCCAGAGTGTTCCTTATATATGGACGGAGAGCGAATAAAATTTTTAATATTAATAACTTGAGTAGATTCAGAACTTACATAAGATATAAGAATCTCACAAGTCATAATGATATTTTGGAAGAAAAAAATCATGTAAAATTTAACTTTGAAACTAATAATATCATATTATATATTTAAAATATTTTAAAAGTGATTCAACCTAATAATTGATATTAGAGCCCAAATTCAACACAATAAATAATGAGCACTTTCACATATAGCAAACATAAAAATTTTCACATATAGCAAACATAAAAATTATCTTTATATGTTATAGCTATAGTTTGTATAATTGCGCTTCATAGCAAATTTTATGTTTGTTATGAAGCTTTTGATTTATATAATTCGCTATTTTATACAAATTGTTCAGTTTTGTATAAAATTCATTTATACATTATAATTTGTATAATAAGATCTGTATTTATATAATTATAAGTGTATAGGACGAAAATATATGTATTTGTATATACACTTTTCTCTCGCTTTATACAAACACAAACACATTTTATACATTTTATACCGAAATGTATAAAATAGCTAATTGTATATCAAAAATGGCTAATTGTATACCGAATCAGATGGCAAAAAAATGAGATCTTTGCTGCAAATTACAAATAAAATAAACTATAGCTATATCTTTTTTTTATAAAGATAATGTTGATTAAACTATAGCTATATCATTTAATTTGAATTAATAGTTTGTTATTTCATACAATTTTCCCATAAATAATATGAAAATGACAGCGCGATAAAATGTAAGGCTCGATTTTCGATTTTATTCTACAAAACACCACAATATCATATAACACAACTTAAAAGTGATATTTCATTCTAATAAAAATACAAAATCAAGAAACATACATGATACAACAAGATATAAAAAGTTCTTTAAACAAAATTAAAGCGTTCCATTTTATTTATTTTATTATGAGGAATTATTTGAATAATTATATAATCACCATCTACCCCTTGATCTTCCAAAGAAGTAACAAGCAATGGCTATTAAAATCAATACCAATATAGCCAAAGGCAATGATATCACTAGTACATGCATCTTCTCTTTTTATAATATGGTATATTCCTGCATTCATACAAAAATATTTTTTTATTAATTCCAATCAATTGTAAGTAAGCTCAAATTAATTTTAGATATGCCATATCTTTAAAATATGCTTTAAATTCATACTTCCTTTGCTTTAATTTATATGACATTCAAATTTCGAGAGTAAATTTTTTTTAAATGCAATTTATTCATATATTTTTAATGTCTGAATGTGCGATCAAAATAAAATATTTAGTCTCAAAATTTAAAACTATATCATATAAATTGAGATAAAATTATATTTCATAATTTAAAAATTAAAAAAAAGGTGCAAAACTCCTCCTTTACCACAAGACAAATTAAGAAGATAGGTACATACCTTGTCTAGTATCCAAACTACTTCGATTGAACTTTTCTTGTATTTTCCTTTTAATTACAAATCCCAAAACTCACATAAATAAAAATGGAAAGTAAGAGTTTAAGAAATTTTAGTAGACACAAAAAGGAAAAATTGGAGAGTTCATATGATATAAGCAAATTAAAAGAATAAAAAATAAAAATGACAAAAGGAAAGGAATTACCATAAAGTGACACGAAATGCTTTCAACTTTCTACGTGTATGAGTTTAGACGAGGTTCCTTCCTTGTCATGACAACCGCGCTCGATATGAAATTTATTGACTCGATTAATATAATTTTGATAATATCGATTTTTCGTTTTAATTTACGTGATATATTTTTATTTTATTTATAATTACACAACTATATATAATTCATCGACTTCATATCCACCCTAAGTTGGAGGATATAAATTAGAACAAACGAAGGGAGTAATAGGAAGTACTTTCATAAATACAAAACCAAGAAAGAAGTGACAACATAATATAGCGCTATTTCCTTGGGTTCTATAATTAAAATCCATATATAACGAATATAAATATATTATTCAAACAAATATTATTAAATTCAGTTAAATTTGTATTCAGACTTCTAACTCCATCGAGCAGAAGAAGCATAATAGAACATTTTGGAGTAAAATTTATCAGCAACAACCCCTTGATCTTCCACACATGTAACAAACAATGGCTACTATCAATACCAATATAATCAAAGGCAATGAAATCACTATTACATACATCTTCTATATATTTCTCTTAGCCCCTCCTGCATTGACACAAAAAAATTTTTATCAATAAATCAATTGATTTATTTAGTTAATTTACTCGCTATGTTCTAATTTATGTAGCTTTATTCATTTTTCGAGAGTTAAAATTTAACTAATAGTTAAATTGTATCAAAATAACTTAATATTTTAAAATTAAAAATAGAAGTACTGTAAGTTGCAAAAATATCCTCTCATGCCAATAAAATGAAAAGAGTATATTATAAAAATATAAATCAAAGTCAATATAATTTGAATTTCGAAAAAAAAATGTATGACATAAATAAAAATAAGGAGATAAATAACGAAGCCAACACCCAAGTAAAATTTAAGGATCGTTCCGTTCATAGAATAAGATTAATATTCTTAAATTTAAGATTAAATATTTAAATCTATACTTTATTTGGGTTAAAAGATATAACTAATCTCGGAATATATTTTTAAACTAAATGTTATTTTATCTCACCCAAAAATTAAAAAAGTTAATCACAAAATTATAGTTTCAAAATATCTTTATCTATGAACTAAACGATTCAACGATGCAAGAACATGAAAGAAGGTATTTGAAATAAAAAGAAAAGTGGTTTTTGACGAATGCGACTCTCCTTAATCATTAGAATAATAATTTCTATAGAAAATAAAATCAGCTTTTGTATGCCTCAATTAAATTTATGCATCTGATCTAGTAAATTTTTATCACCGCTAAAATTTAAAACTCTTTATTAATCACTCGATCACATTTTTAATTGAGATTTACATGATTTTTTGTTTCATTTTCATTCGAGAGAATTTGAATTTAAATTATCTGGATCTCGATCTTTTAAGTAGATCTTCTTCTTCTTCCTCTTCTTTTCAACCGCATATTCAATAACCATGGCTAAAATTACTATAAGGCACCAATTAACAAGCACCACCAACTCATTACTAGTATCAATCACCTCCACCATTAATTATATTTTACTATTGATTGTTACTATAGTTAATCACATCGATTATCAATTATACATTAATTTTTATTATGTTACCATAAATATTGATTGTTACAAATAATCACCTCTATTATTGGTTATGACTGTTCAAACATCACCTTTGGTCCACCTATGCACAATCATAGACAATAATCACTCACCAATCATACAAAATCATGAGACAATATATATATAGTGTTACCTTGGGCTCTATAATTAAAATTCAAATATAACGAATTTACTAATATAAATATATTATTTAAACGAATATTGTTAAATTTAGACAAATTTGTATTCAGACTCTAGCTCCATCGAACAGAACAAGCATAATAGAACATTTTGGAGTGAATTTTATTAGCAACAACCCCTTGATCTTCCACACATGTAACAAACAATGGCTACTATTAATACCAATATAATCAAAGGCAATGAAATCACTATTACATACATCTTCTATATATTTTCTCTTAGCCCTCCTGCATTGACACAAAAATAAATTTATCAATAAATCAATTGCTTTATTTAGTTATTTAATTTATTCACTACGTTCTAATTTAAGTAGTTTTTCATTTTTTAGAGTTTAATTTAACTAATAGTTAATTGTTCAAAATAACTTAATATTTTAAAATTAAAAATAGAAGTACTGTAAGTTGCAAAAAAATATTCTCATGCCAATAAAATGAAAAAAGTATATTATAAAAAATATAAATCAAAGTCAATATAATTTGAATTTCGAAAAAAAAATGTATAACATAAATAAGAATAAGGAGATAAATAACAAAGCCAACACCCAAGTAAAATTTAAGGATCGTTCGATTCATAGAATAAGATTGGATATTCTTAAATTTAAGATTAAATATTTAAATCTATACTTTATTTGGGTTAAAAGATATAACTAATATCAGAATATATTTATACCTTAAATTAAGTGTTATTTTATCTCACCCGAAAAATTAAAAAAAAATTGATCACAAAATTATAACTTCAAAATATTTTATCTATGAACTAAACGACTCAACGATACAAATGCTACTCTCCTTAACTAATCATTAGAATAATTAATTTCTATAGAGAATAAAATCAGTTTTCGTATGCCTCAATTAAATTTATGTATCTTATCTAATAACTTTTATCTCCGCTAAAATCTAAAACTCTTTATTAATCACTCGATCACATTTTTAATTGAGATTTAAATGATTTTTTTGTTTCATTTTCATTCAAGAGAATTTGAATTTAAATTATCTGGATCTCGATCTTTTAAGTAGATCTCCTTCTTTTTTTCAACCGCGTATTCAATAACCATGACTAAAATTACTATAAACCACCAATTTAAATTGTTTTTACTATTGATTGTCACTATAGTTAATCACATCGACTATCAATTATCATTAATTTTTATTATGTTACCATAAATATTGATCGTTACAAATAATCACCTCTATTATTGGTTATGACTGTTCAAACATCACCTTTGGTCCACCTATGCACAATCATCGACAATAATCACTCACAATTTATTTTAAATATATTTTACCAATCATACAAAATCATTCAAATAATCTTAATTATTTAGGTTCAAGTAAAAAGGAAATCAAATGAAAAAAAGATTGTGACAAAAGGGCATGAACCTTAATACATGAGGAAACAATAGAAATGGATTGGTTGCTTATCTAATACTCAAATTGGATCAATAATTGATATTTAGATTTCATTGTAAATCTAGTTAATTATTTTATTTTTTTAAGTAACGTAAATCAATAATTCAACCGCATTCTTTTTATTTTAGTTCGATTATACATGCTAAAGTATATAAAATAAGATAGAAATACATACCTTTATCTACCAAAACTTCTAGTTGATCTTTGTTTGTCAATAAAACAAAGCTAAAACTCACATAAATAGAATGGGAAAGAGAAGAAGTTAAGCAAATGTTATAGAAACTTTGCAAGAAAGAAAAGACAAGTGGAGAGTGATATAATGCAATAGAAAGTAGAAGAAGAAAAGATTGAAAAAGACAGCAACTTTAATTCTACGTGTATGATGTAAGACCACAATACATTTAACTTTTTCTTTCGAAATATGAAATTTATCGATCTGATTAATTAAATTTCAATCAAATTTTAAAAATCTTTGACTAAGAGTCAAGGGTGAAATATCAACCACCAAATCACACTCTAGAGTTATTATCTCATCTTCGATAATGGTCTAATATTTTGATGTCCTAAGCAGCGAATCACACAATAATTTATGTCAAATTTAATGATTAAATTCTACTCAGACGTAGAAGTAAATTTAAGATTTTAAATTTATGAAATCTGAAATATAAGATAGAATAATATACTAATTTTTCAAAATGGATTATTTACATATGTTTAGAAAAAAATTTCAATAAAAATATAAATTATAAAATTTTATTGAACCTATAATGATGACAATAATTTCAACTAAAGCGATAAGGATAAGAATTCTTTATTGGAATATGGTTGTCCTTCTTCTAGCCATTTCACATTCATCCTCTTTGATCTTTATACTCCTTTTATTGCAATTAGGTCACAAATCTAAAAAAAGAAAAAATTAGTCACACAAAGTAATTTACATATTTAAGAAGATAAAATTTCAAAAATCTATTCATATTATGTCACAAAAATAGAATGGAGAGAAGTATTGTTGTGTAATCTCCTCTAACAACCAATAAAGAGTTGTGATGGAATGACTAAAATCTCTTCACTTTAACTAATAGTTCCCCACAAAAAAAGAGGTAAAGGTTTAACGTATATGGCAACTAAGTGCAAACTACATCAGCTACAACTAACAGTCCCACCACATAAAAAGGAAGTAGTAATACACAATACAACAACACATACCCAGTGTAGTCCCACATAATGAGTTTGAGACGCATAACTTACGCCTACCTCAGAGCTAGAGGACGAGGTGGTTTCCAATAGACCCTCGGATCAAGGAAAGTAGTAATATACAACAACCTTTTGATATACTCAGAGCTAGAGGTTGTTTCCATTGGTTCAACATAGCACTATGGAAAGAAAAGGAAGAGAACTGCAAATTGCGCCACATAATACATATCTTGTAATAACATCTTTTCCTGCCTTTTAGCCCGTTTCATTTCACCATTGCAGTTTTACATTAACCTCGTTACAACATTTTATCCTATGTATACAGATTGAGGTACAAGGGGTGGGGTGAATAAGCTGCAAAGATTCAAATACACATGAGATACAGGGAGGTAGTTGAGGAAGGGGGGATAATTCACAGAAACTAAGAACAAGTCTAACAATGGTGATCTCACCAGTCAATTGCTATGAACTGAGAAAGGAGCATTACAAGACGAACGGGGGTGACGAGGCCGACAGCGTTACTTTGCGTGGTCCAGCAACTCCACCCACCTCCTGGTTTCCTACTGGCTTATTGGATAGTCGACGTTTATAGCGCTTGAGGACGGATGCCAGGTTCTCTTTTCCTTTAGGAAAGGCTACATCCCCTGCTGCAGTGCCCGTTCGTCCCTTTCGACAGGAAATTGCCGTCTCCACGTCTTTGATCATCTCTAAGAGCATTGCTGCAGTCGTGCATTTTCCTCGGCCCTGTTTTGCTTGTGGCGGCAAGTTTCCATTTGAAATTGGAGGGGGGCTTGCCTTTTGCTGGCGGCCAACCGGAATTTGAAGACAAAAACAATGGCTCGTAGGAGAACGGGGCTTCGAAAATGCCAGATCTACTATGCCCTGAAGTTGGTAAATGATTCATCAGATAAATAATAAATCTTATACTAGCAGCTATTGAGGTTGACACATTGATGTAGAACATTTCTTGAGCGTCAAGACCAACTCAATTATAGCACTTTCCCGCTGTTCCAAGAAAAGACAATTTCAAACAAATGACCCCCACCCTACGGTTTCATGGCGTTTTTGATGCTTTTACCACTTGTTTAGCCACCTTAAAATGGAAGGACCAGGATAGTCACTACAATGTCTTTTTTGGCACGGTACAAGGTCCAACGATGAATCTAACACAAAATACGGTTATTTAAACCTTAAATGATGTGATATAAGCTTTGAAGAGGGTTTTCATGAAGGATTGTGGGATAACACCAAAAAGCATGCTTCATTTCTTCAATGCTTAAAAATAGCTTTTCATTAAAAAATTACTGAAAGAAACAGAAAACTTCAAGAATTCTGTGAATGAACAAAAGATAGATAGGATATGAGGCTTTACCTGAAGACGGTTGAGAACATAGGTATATTTGCCCCACAACTCTGGCCTACTTTCCATAAGTGAAAGCTCAAGAATTCTGTGAATGCACCACACACCGAAGCTTACAATCAGATCTACTTTCCAAACACAACCTTCTCCACAGTGAGGAACTGACATCACCAAGAACTTGGTGTAATCCATCTCTTCAGGTTTTGGGGCAGAACCAGGTTTCCTGTTGGAAGAGAAGTGTGATTCACCAATGTTGGTCAACCTACTTATCTCCCTAGTTTCAGCTTCATAGAGAAATTTCTCTCTTGCAGCAATCCGACCTATAAGATCCTCATCAGCCCCATCATCTTGCCTAAATAACCACTCAGATCCTTCCAGTTTCAGAAGTTTCACAATACAACTTCTGAAAGACTGAAGCAGCTTAGCTTCCAAGTCAACCGTAGATGTACTCTCCTGAGCAGATGAACTCTGCACAGTTCCATGATCACCGCTACCAACATCTGGCTTACCAGCTACACCAAATTGCTCAAAAGGCTGTCTAGACCACAAGGATCCAGTCCCTGAATTGGAGCTGTACTGCAAGGAGAACGCATCTCTGCAGACTTTAGGAGAATGTTCATACCTCTGAGGACCACCTGCCCTAAGTGAACCACTCATATAGGCTTGTTCGTACGTAGATCGACCACCAGATTGTTCGAATCCCATGGAATTGTACCATTGAGCTCTCCCATCTGAGACTAAAGAATCTTGGCGAGGAACATAGCGCCCTGAGATATCAGGCAAGCTGTAGTACTTCTTAGAGTTGGCTGAGCCAGCCACGCTTTCAGCAGTTTCAGTAGAGCTAAGGTCGATAGAGGTGTTATTGGGCTGCATGGAATTATTTCGGGCTACAGGGACATTTCCAAAACCAGGTGGTGCTCGACTACTGACTCCACTCTGGGGTTTTTGCCCCGAAGCACGAGCCAATGGTTCGGCATAGTTTGACGTCAGTGATGATACAGAACGAGGAGATGGTGACTCCAGTTGCCCATTTAAATAATCAGATCCTCTTTCTTTCGCAAGTTGATTAAGGTAAGCAGTAATTTGATATCCATGCACAGTGGCAGGCTGCTGATCATAGCCAGCAGAAGTCGCTGGAATCCGCATACTAGAATAGCGCCTCTCCCCTGGGTCAAGTATGTTGCTGTTGGAACTTTGCACGTACGCACCTACTAATTTCATATGGTTAGACCACATAGAAGATGTCGAAGAAGGCTCCTTTGGGACTCTATAAGCAGAGTCCACAATGCTTGACGCAAATTGCTGCTTGGGAGAGTACATATTCGAGTTGATCAGAGACTCTGGTATCCTTGCACTCCCCGATGGAATATACGCACTGCTTTCCACTTTTAATGATGCAGGGGCAGGTTTTGGACTCATCTTTGAATCCAGACCAAGTATTATATCCAGTTTCTTGGACTTTGCTTCTGCTGTGGCCATGCCATGGTAATCAAAAAGCTGCCCCCAAAACTCATTTAGAGCTTCTGTTAACTGCCTCCTAGCTGCGCGACCAAGACCTGCTAATCTTGATAGACTTCCCGTACCACTCCCCATGTCCTCTAGTTTTCCACTTAGACTTTTGTATGACCCCGGACCATCAGAAATAAAAGATTGAGTGTTCTCAGATACTCCTTTGATTGCCTCTTCAGGCTCCTCCCACGAATCTCCATCATCCCTGTCATTTGCTATGTCCCCTTCAATTCTGAGAGTCTTCTCTACGACATCCACAGATTCAGTATTGAAGACACTGGTATCCACAGATACAACACCAGACACCTCATTACAAACACTTTTCACACCGGAACTTGCTCCTGCTGATACAGATACCTCAGGATGACCGACAGCAGGAGCTGAAAATGTTGTTTCAGATTTGCTCTCATCAATAGTAGCCAAATGATGGACCTTTTCAAAATCCAAGAGTGATTCTGGCAAGAGTTGATCAAGATCTTTAGTTGATAAATCTGGATGGCTTACCAAGGATTTATCCACATGAAATGCACCTTCTTGCTTTTGGGAGGACCCTTCTACTAGACCAAACATAGTATTACTCGCACCAAGTTGATTACACTCTAAATATGGCTCAGGCATAGGCGTTTGCAGAAATGCCTGAGCATCGAACCTGGAACTTGCAGATTTCAGTGGAGTAACTGCTAACCACAGCATCAGACAAAGAGATAAAGAGGCTGCAATGAGGAGAAAAACATATGGAGTAGACACACTACTCCCAATAGTCCACTTTAAATTATTAACCCAATCACTATTTCCAAATATCATCTCTATGACAAATATAATCTTTAGGCCAAGTAAGCCAATAAATGTGCCAAGAGATAAGAACTCCATTAACTGAGAAATTTTGTGAATACCCATAATTGATCTGGAAGAAGCAACTCTGAACAGGGGTATGACAGAAGATGGAAGCACAAGAGCTACCACAACCTGTGTTAATATTAGTAACTGATATAGGCCTTCAGCTCCTGAATTCCATACACAATAAAGGGCTGGGACAATGGAAATAACTCTGATCGTCACATGATGAAGCCAGCCTGGGATGTCCATTCCAAATAAGTCATGCACAACTGCTTGTCTACCAAGATCCCAAGTTAGTGGTGTAACTTGATTGGAAATAAATGTAACCAGCATTATGGTGAATGGTGCTACTGAGCTTCTGAACACCTGCGTCAATAATCCACGAAAATCATTAATATCTCTAGCTCACAAAGGCCCTAGCTTAGACAGAACCATCTTTTGCTGTTTGAATCTAACCTGATCGAGCAATGACAATGTGTCCTGAAATGTCAGCAACAAAAGGCCAGTACTATAAGACACATTGGCTGCTGAATTCATCGCGGCATAGTTGACCAGGAAAATGCCACTGAATATGAAAACAATGGCAAAAAAATGGTCCTGACACAGAGCTCCCCTGGAAAGCTCTGTTGATTCCTTACCTTGCTGCAAAAAAAGAATTTATATAGAGTTAAAGACGAGATAAGCTAGCCCCATTACATGATAAAAGTTAAGACTTGGGAGCCAGTCACAACCAAAATATCTAGAGAAGACCTCACATGACTATGAATAGTCTAGAGTTAAAGAGCTACAAAATCTAAGAAAGCAGTAGAACTAGTTGGAACAACAAAATAGACTGAACAAACATTTAGCCTTGAGTTATCAGGGCCCAATCACGCATACCAATAATTATCTTAACAATAAGTCCAGAGACAGACTGTATTATAAGTTACAGATGTGCCTCCGTTCTGCAAGCACAGATCAATATTTATGCATGCATATGCGCAAACACACACACACACACACATATGAGAGAGAGAGAGAAGGGACACCTGTACAATAGAAGAATGGAGGTAAAAATTGTGAGGCATAATACTTGCTCCAAGAAGACTCATCAATGCAAATGCACTCTCTCCACTAAACTTATTCAGCATACCACCAATGGAGAATGGAGTTTCAGGTTGAGTTATGACCACTCCAAAAACATAAGAGAGCAGTACAGAGCTTGCCCAGCCAACACATAAGAATTTTGCACTGCCATTGTCCTAGACATAGTATTTTGAAATCATTATTATTTATGAGAGACTAGAACTATACGACAAGAATCTGAGATAATTCAAGATGTCAATAACAGAAAGTCCAGAAGGATAGTTAGTAGTAAGACTTACAAAGAGAGAAGCAAGCAGTGGAAACAAAATGGCACCGGTTGCAGTCAGAAAAACACAGCTAAACAGGTCAATTCCAAACACAACATTAAGCCCATGTGCAGTCCCCAAAACCTATCAGAGTCAAGTGGTTGTAAGTTGATGCGCTAGAAAAGGTCATAATCTCAGAAGTCAGAGTGTACACGAAATGACATAGTGAAACTACCATTGTGAGGTCCAAAGCAATCATCGAAACCTCAGCTTGAATTCCTAGGAATATGCATGTAACTTTGTCATATTCTTCACTGCAAATCTTTGACACCATCAAGGACAACAAAGTTATTATACATCATCGGTTAAACAAAATACAAACTAATGATTTAAGCAGAAGATGTAACTTCAACTCATGCCAAACTTAAAATATGATGTCAACAACAATGCAAGTTTTGTTACATGCATTCTTCTTAACCAGTGTGTTGTAAGATGGAAGGACAACCTGACAGCTAGAGTTGCCAAAAGAATGACTTAAAAAAACTGGTCAACCCACATGTTCATTCCAGTACTCCCCCCGCTCAATAGTGTTAGCCAACTTATAAGACACTACCG
>NW_006239101.1:146243-169392 GCF_000226075.1 Solanum tuberosum | reverse complement strand
GGGGTTCTGCTGGTTAAGGACCTTTGAAAGGACTAATTTGTCAAAAAAGAAATAGATGTTCATACACAAAAACAAGACACAACCATTGATCACGTTTCAAGACTTCTCTGTTCTAGCCTAGTGGACAGGTAAACCTGGTGCCTATTGTTGGAGGGAGGTGACAGGTTTCTGTGGAATTAGTCAAGATGTGCACAAGTTGGCCCAAACACCAGGTTATCAAAAAACAAAAGAACTGGGCTTGCTATGGGTGTTCTAAATGAAACATACAAGAGCAGGAGAATCAACATCCATGCATGTTCGATTTACTAAGATTCATCACTACTTAGATACGCAATCAAAAGTTAAATTCCAATGAAAGAACACTACCTGCGCAAGATCTCGGTCTGTAACCAAGGCTATACAAGCAGACAGATACTGGCACAGAATGGCAGCAAAATTGAACAAGAGTACTAGCATGACCAAATCAAACCCAAACCGGGCTCCTCCATCAACCATTGCAGCCCATTTCCCAGGATCAACATAGCCAACTGCAATCAGCAGCATTGGCACAGAAGCAGAAAGTACTCGCTGAAGCATGCTGGGCTGCCTATATTCTCTAGTCAGAGTTTCAGACTCCTAATTTGATTTAGATAGTTAGCAAGCCCAGAGATCGCAGTAAACTAGCACTACAACATCACTAAGCAACCCGTTTGACATGAACAAGCTCAATATTAAAATCCAACCAGTGAAGTTCCAAGTTCCGACCACACAGCTTTTCTATGTAGCAGCTGCAGCTCCAACTGTAGACTGTAGCTCAATGTAGCACGGGTAGAACTGGATACCAAAACCCCTCGTAATCTCTGGAGAACTTTGAGCAAGTTTGCACCCAAAAGCAATGGACATGAAGAACTTGACAAAAGCAATTTATTAAGAGTCTTTTCAAGCTGCTAAAATCAACCAACTCCAAACAAGAAATTTGAGAAGTGCGCCTTATAAAGATGGAAGTCTTTTCGAGTTGCTAAATCCACCAACTCCAACCAAATACACCGCATTAACACCTTTGCATCCGTCAATAAACCGATTGCCGATTCTGATTTCTGAATTGAGTTAAATACCAAAGCTTCAGTCAAATGTCCAAATTGTAGTTACAGAAAAAAAAACTAGGCAACCATGACTATCAAACACTTAAAACAGCTGGAGAAGCATTATTATCCAAATTAAAACTATTTACATGTTAATCCCAGTTAAAAGACAAAAATGCTGAAGTGAATAAACTACCCAACAGAAAAAAATTGGATCTTTCACGACCTAATATACATCATCAATACATCACAGTGTCCTGTAGCGCGAGAAACATGGATCACAAAAATATGGCAAATGAATACCTTCACTGAGATCACAATTCACAAACCAACCCAGCATTATTCATATATTTCAAAATTAGTCAACTTGCCCAAAAAAAAATGTAAGCACTCAGTAAACTCCATGTTACAGCCTGGCATCTAAAGCTAAACATGATTGCTTTAACAAAAATCTCCTGCATTTTGAAACAAAAAAAAAACTTCAACTTGACTTCAAAAGCAATACTACTTTTCAAAAAGAAAAGAAGAGAACTGCAAATGAAACACCTTCTCCTCCTCAACCATCCAGATCTTCATTACACAAAACAACAAAACCCCATCAAATTTATCCAAAAAAAAAGATCAATTTTTTTTCCAACCCAAAAACCAAAACCCCATAAATAACACTTCTCCAACCTTTTTAACACAACCCAATACAACAAATCAAAACAATCAGCTAAAAACTCAATACCCACTTCATCGGATCTGATACAAACATGACCTATAAAGACCAAAAAAAAAATTAAAGATTCCAAAACAGATAATCCTTATACCTATATCTAAACATACCCATGACAGTAAAATAAAAAAATAATAAAATTTACCCAAGTGGGTGTGTAGACCATTAGGGTTTTCCATTTCTTTTTTATACCTTCTTCAAATAGTTTTCCTTCCTTTTCTGGATGGGTTTTCTTCAGTCTTCTTCTCTATATATTTCAGTGCTCAGAGTTCAGATCAGAAGCTTTTAAGAAAAGCACTAATATCTATATATACTACTAAGAGATAAAAGAGAGGAACCTGTACGTAATACATATCCTAGAGAGATGGAGAGTTATGGTATGTGAGCTGTGAGTACTGTAGAAAGAGAAACTATATATATACATATATACATATATATTACTGTATTTATATATATATTTATAGGGAAAAAGGGGTCATGTAGGGGGGTGGGTAGGGTCTTAAAGCTATCTTGGAGAGAGAAAAAGGTAAGGAGGTTTCACTTCACTAATGTGAGTCCAAAAGCTATGAAGAAGAAAAGTGAACTAAAAAGATAGTTTCATTTTCTTTGTTAGTATCTTTTTTTTCTTGAAATTCCTTTTAATGGTTTTTTAACGGTTTTTTTCTACATTATGTTCAACATAGATACGTGAACAAATACAGTATATTAAGGCGTTTGAGAGAATCATATCGAAGGAATTCGGTAAAAGTTGTTTTATTACTATATTTTTCATTTGTATCTTTTCGTTCAGTTTTACCTGTCAAGTTCAGAATTTCGCGCGCTAGTTAGTTGGGTTTTTTTGTTTTATTGTCGTATCTCTTGTTTTAACCTTTTTTGTTTATTTTTATTTGTTAAGTTTAAGATTTTGTGTATTCACTGAAGAATAATAATTAATATAAGTATTTATTATAATATTCATATTAATTGATATTTATGTTTAGGTTTCGAAAAAGAATTTGGAGAACAAATTATTAATGTTAGAAGTTAAATATTAAAAGGATATATTATTTTATCATCAAGCAACTAATGTAAAACCTCACTAAATTAATATAGGTAGGATCATGAAATATTATTATTTTGTAGAGGTATTATTTAATCGATAAATTAATATTTATTAATTTAAAGAGTGTTTAGTGTTTTGAGATTCAACCTTGTGATGCTGGAATAATAAGAGCTTTCAAGATGTATTATTGCAAAAAAAATTATCATAGGATATTAGAAGGCTATGAAGTGGGACAAACGGATCTAGGAAAGATTAATGATTTGGATGCTATCAATTTTGCAATTCCGACTTGAACAACAAATGTTCAGCAACTAACAGTAGCAAATTGTTTTCAACACTCTAAATTCGTTGGGGGAATGGAATCTCAGAGAATTTGAATGAACCCACTTGTGAAAACGTCATTCATGAACTTGAGGTCATGATTAATGATCTCAGTTACCGTAGTAAAATGAACGCCAATAACCTGTTGATTTACCTAGATGCAAATGATACATGTTTAGAGGTCTAGAGCTTAGAAGTAATTGAGGATATCATCAGGAAAAAAAACAATATTGATGATGAAGTTGGAGATGATACAATACATTTGGAGCTAATGACGCGTAAGGAACCACTTATTGCATCTAGAACTCTTCACAATTTTATGGTGCAGTTCGAAAAGACAACACCGAAATTTTTGGATACAATAACTAAAGTTAGAGATGAACTTCAACTAGAATTAAATTTTAACAAAAAACAAAACACTATAGAATCATATTTCACTAAAAGAAATATTAATTTATAATATTAATGGGGTCATATATTTATATAGGGGTCTCCTGAAAATATATTATCGAAATGTGTGCTTTTTTTCATTGGTCCAAGTCGGGATCGGAGGAAAATATTATCTTAGAGAGATTATTAATTTAACGAGTATTAATTTAGTGAAGTTTTAGTGTATATAAAGTATTAATAATAATCAAATTTCAATTTTTAATATGACCCTATTAACAAAATAATTTCTTAATAAATATTTTTTAAAGATTGTATCAAGTCAGAAAAATAATAGAATCGTCAATATCCGCAATTCAATAAGATAGGGTTAAAATTTTCGAAGCCCAATTTAAAAGAAATCTTTTTGAATAGAGAAAAAACACTTGTATCCTAAAAAAGTAAAATATTTACCCTTAAATGCTTCATTACTTTCATACCCCTCATTTTTATTTTAAAATTGCATATATCAACAAAAATAAAATGTGCGCTAACATCTGTCAGCGGCCACCCTTTTTTTCCTCTCTAATACCATTACAGTATATTATAGCATATGGAATATACTCTGATGGTATCAAAGAGTAACTAAATAGTGTCTTAATTGAAAGATTGTTTCTTCCTCCTTCATACCATCAAAGTATAACACACTTTGGTGGTATTAATGAGTAATTGAATAATGTTTTCAATGAGGTTTGCTTCAGTCCTTAGATGAGGTTAATCAATCATCCATGATACTATTACGGTATATCTACATAATGTCGTGGTATCATTGATGTATGTTTCAATTCTTTAATATTTCAATTTAAAAAATATAAAAATATATTTTTCTGTTAATTTAGAGTTTAATAAATAAGATTGGGACTTTAATAAATTTCTCTTAATTATTTTTTATTTATTTCCTTAAAAAAGAGTCAAATCTTATATGATACCGATAGGGTATTGGTATAAATATACCAACAACGTATCACAGAGGATTACGCTCAATCATATATGATACCGATATGGTATCAATATACCGACGGAGTATCACAAAGAATATATTTTCTACTAATTTAAAGTTTGATAAATAAGATTGTGACTTTAATAATTCTCTCTTAATTTTTCTTATTTATTTCTTAAAAAAAGAGTTCAATCCTATATGATACTGATAAGGTATCAATATACCGAAGGAATATCACAAAGGATTAAGCTTAGACCTGTATGATACTGATATGGTATTAATATACCGACGGAGTATCATAAAGAATATATTTTCTAATAATTTATAGTTTAATAAATAAGATTGTGACTTTAATAATTTTCTCTTAATTATTTTTTATTTATTTCTTAAAAAAGAGCTCAATCATATATGATACCGACACGGTATCAATATACCGACGGAGTATCACAAAGGATTAAGCTTAGTCTTATATAATATCAATATGGTATCAACAATATACCAACGAAGTATCACATATGATTGATTCATAGTAGTGATGTGGAGATCATGCACGAAATAAGAAAGAAAAAATCAGGGTAAGCAGGTAAATAGTTTGGTCATGAATCCTAAAAAAAAAAAGGTAAATAGTTTAGATCATGAATCTATTAAAGACATATAATTTGGGTTAAGTCTAATTTAAATAAATAGTTTTACGATTAAGTCTATTTTATGTAGTTTTCCCTTTTGAATAAACTCTCCTAGCTTGTGGGTCTTAAATGAAGTTAAGGTTGGATCTGTCTGCGGGCCAAATAGTGAAATTTAGAAAATATAAAAAAAAATAAAAGAAGATAGAATATTCTATTAGTAGTAATATGAGGTGCTCAAACTCAAAATTTACTTATAATGGATAGAATAAGATCAAAAAAAGGAAAATATTTTATTGTGAGATAACAACAAAGTTTGATTATATTCCTAGTTATCCAATTATTTTATTACTCTTTAACGGTTTAATTTTTTTATTAATATTTCTCTACAATTCAAATAATATTTGTTAATAATATGTTAACATTTAACAATGTCAAAAGTCTGATTCAATTTTGGGAAAGTTTTATACGCAATAAAATTGTTTTCCTATAAAATTGTATTCAATATATTTTTGTAGAATGGTAAAGATTTTCAATTGTAGTCAGACAATTAAATCATTTAAATTAAATTTGAAGTAAAAATCACCAAACTTATATTAATAATATCGTTGAATCAATAAAAGGACATCATAAACAGTTTAAATATACTGAACGTCTGAAACCACCACATTAACACGAAAAATTCCTATACAATGAGAATTATTAGTGAAAGTTACGAATAATTAGTACTATAAGTATACAATTAAAACTATTCTATTTGTGAATTTGTGAATTGATTAACAACCATATTATATTGTCTTGTAAGTTTTATGTTGGTATTTTTATATTAAAATTAAAAAGTTAGAATACTAAAAGTAATGAGAGGTGGCCAAACACAAAGTTTGCTTATAATGGATAGAATAATCTATATATATATATATATATATATATATATATATATATATAAATAAATAAAATATTGTTGTGTGAGATTACAACAAAGTTAGATTAATATTGCTAATTATCCTGTTATACTATCTGATACTTTCTTGAGCAAATTCAAATTTAATAAAATTTCAATATAGATATGGAATACGTTACAAACTTAAACAATTGTGTTGTTTGAGATTTTCCTTTTGAACAATAAATGACTTACTATATATGATGTTCTCAAATAGTGTTACTAAATGATTGTGTCAAAATACAGTGCATATATTGTGTCAAATTTATAACGACAATTTACAGATGAATGACTATATTTGACACTCCTATTTGGTTATGACTATTGCATTATTTGAATTCAAAATAACAAAAATAAATTTCTGTTTTGTTTTTAAAGTCAGTCGTCTTCAAATAGGGGGTGTATTAGGGGTGGGTGGGGGTCTTTTTGTCTATTTTTACTTATCAAGTATAAAACTTTTAAAAAATTACCATGAGGAGTAAAAATAATATTAATTCTCTCTTACTTTTGTGATGGATTTTAAGTCCAAATAAAATTCTTTAAAAATAAAATATATTGTGTGTGTGATGATAAATATAGATCGAGTCATTGAGAGGTTTGCTTTCTTTATTCAACCGTTTGTGTCATTATGTGAGAATATTTAGTTCAATCAAAGCTATATGGTAGATAAAAGTAATTTTGATAATTTAAAGAAATTATTTTAATTTTAATTTGACTCAATAAGTAGGTATCGATGGATCTTGCATAATGTGGTTGATGATTGTTTCATTGCTTCTTTCTACAGTTCAGTAGTTTAGTGACTATATTTGACATCTCTTTCTCTTACGATTAGTGTACTATTTAAACCTGAAATAACAAAAATAAATTTGACTTCGCTATTAAAGTCATCATATGTAGTTTAAAAAGCTAAGCAATTGAGTGATTATATTTGACATCTCTTTCTCATATGATTAGTGCACTATTTAAACCTGATACAACGAAAATAAATTTAACTTCACTTTTAAAGTCATCATATGTAGTTCTAAAAAAAATTTGTTTTGATGAGTTGTCCATTGACAAAAGTGAAAATACAAGCTAATTGTTATATTGCTATCACGATTCACATGTTTTATATGTGCAATTTGTGTGATTGGTAAAGATTCTTTAAGATAATTCTTATCAATCGAGATAAAACTCATCCAATTTAGCTAAAGGACTATGTTATCATTTATTTTTTGAAGAAAAAAAAAGCTTGTTTATTTTTTTTATATAGACATAACTTATCTACATTAATAATGATCTATCTCATTCTTATTTAGATTTTAATAATTACTCTATGAAGGAAAGGTTTGCTTATTATGCATCTATTGTTTATATTTATAACGAATGAATTTTTTTATTTATTTCTCTCCACATACCAGTTATCTAAATTTAATTCAGTTTATTTTCAAAATTGGAAAAAATAATATTACTCTTGAATAGTCTCATAAATACAAAATATTCTTGATATCTATCATTATTATTATTTTATTTATTAAACGGAGAAGAGTAAAAATGCCCCTCAACTATTGAAATGGTATAAAACTATCTTCCATCCATTTTTCGGTCTCCAAATATCCTCGACATTAACCTTTTGGCTTAAAAATACTCTCGATATAAACCTTTGGCTCATATTTGACCTTATTTTAAACAAATCTCCTTAAAGTAAAATTATTTATATATTTATTTATTATGTTGCCTAATCTGATTGGTCCAAATTTAAACCTTTCTAAAATAAATAATAAAAACTACATATGATTTATATTTTGACTCGATACGCTTGAAAATAATATTTTAAAAAAATATTAATTTTATGATATCTTCCTATTGACCTATTTAAATCAACCCCAAATTTATCATTATCCAATTCATAACTGGGATATATTAAAATTCATATTCTCCCTATCTGGTTGTCAATCTAAAATAAGATTATTATTTTTTATTAATATAAAATTTTCTATCAATTAACCAATTGTCTTGTTCATTCCTTCTTTTTATTCCTTTTTAATCTCTTATTCTTAATTAGGATATCAATGATACAAACATGAAATGAACTCACATATTCACATTCTTTTAATTTGTATTATTTTCATGGGGGGCGGGGATAGAAAAAAAGTTATTTTCATTCAATTATTTTAAATTTTAGTTATACACAAGAAAAATTATAGTATATGTACATAGTTACTTAATTAAATCATCTATTAACCTAGTTAGTTATAAATGAATATCGTCGGTATTTTTCTCCCGTCTTTGATTTGTCATTACTTGAAAATAATTAAAATTTAAAATGGTGGACAAGATCCAAAAAAAAGAAAAGTAAAGAAAAAGGGGTAAATATACACCTAAACTATTATAAATGATATGTCAGTACCCTCCGTTATACTTTAGGGCTATTCATACATTTATCGTTAATATTTTAGATTGTGTATCAACTAAATTTAATAGAGGGACATGTGGCTTCATCTAAATGTTTCAACTAAATTTATTTTAAATTTTTCCAATAAACTAAAAACCTATGGCCATAATCAAACCCACTCATGACCCGATAATTTAAAAAGCCATACCCAAATCACCAACTTTCTGGTCAAACCCATCTCTCTCTAACATTTGCGAATCGAAAGACTTGTTATTTCAACACAAGGGTGATGCAGAAATGGTGAATACATCGAAGGAAATAAAAGTGACGGAAACTTTGTAGCCATAATTTGCTTAAGATAAATGGGTCATGGGCGGGTCATATGGGTGGGTTTTTAATTTATAGATAAAAATTAAAATAAATCTAGTTGAATCATTTAGATGAAGCCACGTGTTCCTCTGTTAACCTTAAGGGAATAAACAACCTAAAATATTAATTGTAGGGATATGAAAATAGCCCTAAAGTATAACTGAAGGTACTGACATACCATCTATAATAGTTCGGGGGTATATTTGTCCTTTTTCCCAAAAATAAAAGACAAAGGAAGTGGAGCGGGGAAAGGGGGTGAGTGTAGATAATAGAGGATTAATTTTTTTATTTTTAATTTACTATGGAATCCAAAATCAGTCCAATCATTCGAGTTCATATATTACGTAATTTTTTATATTATTTTAATGGAGAAGGGCCTAAAATTCCCTTAAATTGTGGAATTTGGTATAAATTTACCATTCATCCACCTTATGAGGATAGCCCATTAGAAATAAGGTATTTTTGAGCCAAAAAGTTGACGTCTGAAGTATTTGGAGGTAGAAAGGTGAACGAAGAGTAGTTTTGTACCAAATCATATAGTTGAGAGGCATGTAACAACCCAAAATGGACATGATGTCACTTGTCTATTCTCACCAAGACAAGTCAATCTCTGTTCGCAACAAATTTCCTTAAACGCTGAAAATCAACTGCAAGCAAAATAAATAAAAGAAAAAATGTTATTTTTTATTGATGAATCGTTGTGAGTACAATTATGTTGTTTTCTTGATTCTCTCTCCTAAGATTCGAGGGTCTTCAGTAGCGTATTTCTCAAAATGTTGGATGATGTAGACCTCCTTGAGATGTTGTCGATCTCCGGGAATGTGGAAAAGCGCTTCGTCATTTCAAGTCGATCTCTGGGAAAAACTCCATTGATGACTCCTTCGAAGAGCTATGTTGTTGATGGTATAGCTTCCTCCAATTGCAGAATGCTTGTTGAAGAGCTTTCTTGATGCCCTTTGAATGTCATGTCTATCCCTTATTTATAGTTGTAAGTAGTGGACAAGGTTGCTTGTGATTGGCCAAAGGATGTCATTTTGACACTTGGCGCATTGTGATTCGTTCTTGCATTTGACTGGGACTATCACCTTATTTGGACATGTGGCGTCACCTTGTTGGTCTTCGATGCCTAGTAATTGTAACACGTGGCATGAGTTTGGGGATCAAGGTGAAATGGACTTTGGACTTGAATTTAATAAAAATGGACTTATTTATTTGTAAAGCCCAAATTAATCATTCAACCCAAATAAACATGGATTTAATCCAAATTTGGTATGAATTAAATCCAATAAAATTTGTGTGTCTACAGTCTCAACCCAACAAAATGAAAGAAATGTGGAAAGTAAAACAAGAGCAAGAGAAAAAGCGAAAAACTTATTCATTCTATGATAACCCCAAAACCTGATTGTCACGTGTACAAACCACTAATACATAAAGTGAGGAAATGAAAATAAGTATAAGTCTCAATGTCTTTGTTTCTCAAATAGAACAAAGTATAACGAAAAGAAAAAAAGAGGGTCCATCGAGATAACAAGCAACTACCTCTTAAAATCTTCAACAAGCATCGAAAATAGGAGAAGAGGAAGAGCAATCACATTGAACCGGGCTCGAAAACTACACAAGTGTAGAAGCAAGGAGTGAGTACCAAACAACATGATATTCAACAAGCAACCTAATAAACAAAGCAAACTAGCTAGAAATGAAATACTTCTTTCATCCCAACCGTACCTTTTAAAACTACAACCTGCATAGAAATCAATCCAACTACACAATTCACAAGGCTTAACCACACAGTTCAATAGTCACAGTTTAACAACCAACACGTATTAAGTATGCTAATCACAAGTAACAAGTATGTCAATCACAAGTAACATGTAGGTCAATCGCAATTATCAAATGCATAATAGTCAACTCTTATTGGAACAATTTTCCTTCGGCACAATGTCATTAGTCGGAACCAGTTTTCATCGGCTTTATATCACATCATTAGTCGAAACCATTTTTCATCGACTTTATATCACATCACTAGCTGGAATCATTTCCCATCGGCTTTATATCACTAGCTAGAATCATTTTTCATCAACTTTATATCACATCACTAGTCAGAACCATTTACCATCGGCTTAGTATCACATCACTAGCCGGAACCATTTTCTATCGGCTTTATATCACACCATTAGCTGGAACCATTTTTCATCGGCTTTATATCACTAGCCAGAACCATTTTCCATCAACTTTATATCACATCACTAGTCAGAACCATTTACCATCGGCTTAGTATCACATCACTAGCCGGAACCATTTTCTATCGGCTTTATATCACACCATTAGCTGGAACCATTTTTCATCGGCTTTATATCACTAGCCAGAACCATTTTCCATCAACTTTATATCACATCACTAGCCAAAACGATTTTCCATCGGCTTTATATCACTACCCAAAACCATTTTACATTGGCTTTATATCACCAGTCGGAACCATTTCTCACCGACTTTGTATCACATCACTTGTCGAAACCATTTTCCTTCAGCATAATATCACTAGTCGGAACAATTTTCATCGGCTTTATATCACATGTCTCAACATGATGTACAACAATCAATGCACAAGAAATTTCACACCACAAAAAAGAAACAACATTTCAAGTGATTCAAGTCCACATTAACGGCATCAAAGTATTTTATCAATTAATCAAATAAGGATCACAACAAGGCAAATCACAAGCATTATGATCAACACCTTGCATTTTCACTAACCCATTTTTTATTTATTAAGGTTAATCAAGTGGAACAATGAAGTCATCACCTCCTTTCCATTACTCCCCAACACACACAATGAAGAAATATACATGATTCTACTAGATTTACAAGATTTAGGAGATCACTTGTCTTAATTTAATCAAATAGTCAATCCAAAACTTGAGTCTTCCTTTTCTGAACAACGTCCAAAGCCACACAATCTAATTCAATCAATTAGTCACAATAAGATTATGGAAATAACGATACCCATATCATACTCTTTAAAAAATGGGTCATTCAACTTTAAAACCAAATTTTGAAAATGAGGTTTGAATCCGAAAATATTTACTTGAAGAAGTTACCCAAGGCATTTGGAACTCATCGGTGAAAACCATTTCGGAAAAGAACTTAAAATTAGTTCACGATCACCATTTTCAGTTTAGAACTCAAGTTCTTGAAAAAACTTGTCATTTGCCAATCAAAACCTCAAGATTTGATGTTAGAATCCATAAATAATTAAATGAAATTGAAGTTTTAGGGTTACAAAAGCTTACCCAAAAGATTTAGCACAAGAAATCTTTGCAAAATCGCTTCCAAGATTTTTGCCAAGCTCAAAAATGACAAATGGGGCTTAAATCCCGAAATTTCAGAGCAAAAACTCTTTTCTAATGTCGCAACCCCGCCCAAACTTCGCTAAAGCAAAGATCGCAAATGCAAAGGCCCTTCACAAACGCGAGGACTTCAAAACCTGAAACACCATTCAACACAAAATCATCAAAAGGACCCTCAAGATTTGTTTGAAATTCTGTACACACAAATCAAATATGCAATTTGACTGTACTCGACGTTCCGAACTTAATGAAACCGTCGAAATATGAATCTGAGGTGTCCTCGATCCGATATTCTTGAAAATCACAAGAAATGGACATAACGCCTAAAAAGATCAAAACAAACTCGGGACCTATGAAAAATCAATCAAGACTTCACTTAGGCCTAAAATCATCCCCTGAATCCAAAGGAATTCTCAAAAATCTGATCCGAGCATTCGAACCACGAATGTTGACCAAAGTCAACCAAAAGGTTAAAATTTCACTAATTTCCAAACTTAGGAACTCAAATTCTCAAAAAAACTCGAAATTTGAAATCGATAACTCTAATAGACCAATTTACACATTCTGGGACTGATGAAATCAATGGAATTTCATTCGACACTCGAAACTCTAAAAGACACCGAAAACCACTTTATAACAATTTAGTCTTGCAAACTCAAAACTTTCAAAAATTCACAACTTTTTACTCAAAGTTCGAACCCAACTTCCACAACTCAAACAAAAATAACTTAGGGTCAATATCGGGAGGACAAATTGGTAATTTCACGAAAATAACCACAAATGACCAACCGAGTCATTACTTTTTAGGCCTTTCACTGAATATTAAATTTTATGTGTATGATGAGGAGTGGAATGTATAATTGATCTACATAATAATTTTTTGTCATAAATAATACATATAGTTTTGGTGGTTTGGTCATTGAATGGAGAAAAATCTTATCTCTTTTTCGATATCAAATGTTTATATTTGATGGATGAAATTATTTTATTTATTTTTCTCCAAATATTAGTTGTTTATATATGTAATACTTTCCATCTCGATAAATAATAAGTATAATTTTTTTTAAAAATAATTATTAGTATATCTCGATTCTCAACAAAGGCTATTATTAAATGGAAAAGCCTAAAGTTTGACTGACCCTCAGGTAATGTTATTTTTTAAATCATTTTTATGTATCTCTCGAAGGGGTTAACCTAGACAAGAACAACTCGCTCTGATACCAATTGTTAGGATCAAACACTTACCATCATGATATAAGGTATAGCTAATTATAGTAAGAGAGTGTTTGAATTGGCTTAAAAGTTGGTCAAACCTACTTTTGAGTTAGTTTTTACTTTTGGAAGTGTTTGATAAATATAAAAATAACTTGAAATAAGTCAAAAATGACTTAAAAAAAGTTAAGAAGTGTTTGACAAGGTTAAAAGATAACTTTAAATAAGTTTAAAATGACTTAAAATAAGTTTAAAACCAAAAGTAGGCCTTCCCTTCTTTTTATTTTTTGACTTATTAGTCATTTAAGTTTGACTTTTTATTTTTTACTTAAAAACTGCTTTTTTGAGTCAATCCAAACGGGCTCTCTTTATTTCTTAACTAAGTCCACTAAACAAGCATCATGTTCGATCATAACTCTGAGACGTATTGCATCAACACCCTTTGTGGTCCTTGCCATGATGTTAACATAACCCAACAAACAACACTTGAACGTGCTTTGCTCATGAAAATAATAATAAAAACTTACCAACAAGGGTCCAGTGGAGTGGTAAGTACTCCTTAATCCTTAATCACAGGTCTTGTGTTTGAGTCCCTTTGAATACGGAGTCCTCTTTGTTCGGGAGACCATTTGCCCTCAATGTGTAATTTTTTTATGCAAATTCAAATTTAATCAGGCTCCAATATAAATACCGAACATCGAATGTGAAATAAGAAAATAAAACCAAAAAAAACAATCTAAATCTACTTTCTCACTTATTTCCTCAAAATTTATCAACTCATTTATCAATCTTTGCATATAAATTCCACTAATTCATTATTACTAGTATTATTTTTACCGTGCAGATGTAACATTTTTCACAACTTTTATAATGAGTTTTTGAAGATTTGCATGAAATTTGTTGAGAATTTTCTTATTTTCACGATGATTACTTTAATATAAACTAATGTGAAACATGTTTTTCTTTTGCTTTTGTCAATATTGTCAATACCTAAGTGAATTTAATTCTGTAATGGTCAATATGTATAAATTTGAAAAAATATTCCAAAACGACATAAATATTTTTCATTTTCTTCCTTGTCCCCTGTTTTTTTTCAAAACTTTTTTATCGCGTAAAGAGTTTGACAATTAAAAAAGAAAAAAGATAAAAATAATGGTGTAGATCTTTTTTCATATATTTTTTTAAAAAAAAATTCAACCCCCAACCAAAACAAATTCTCTGCCACTACAATACATGTACTTTTTAAAGAACATTTATCAAACTTTAAACCTTTTTTTTTTCTACAACTCAATACTTTTGTGAGTTATAAAAGCTCATATATAGAATTGTGTTGAAAAGGTTTTTATAATCCTTTTATTTTTCTTTTTTGTTTTTTAAGCCATGATAGGTGAGAAAGTTCGATCCAACAAGTTACATGAACAAAAAAGTACAAAATAAAAGTTTAGTTTTAGTTATCATAGTATTTGTCCAATAAGGAATTAAATTAATATGATTCGTTACACTTTACCATGTAGTTTCCTTATTTTAATACCAACATATAAAATCTTCAATAAGATAGTATAGTGTTTGATTGGTTGTATAAGAAAAAGAGACAGTGGTCAAAAACACTTTTAAATTATCAATTTTTTTCTAAGTTTTCAATTAAATTATCGTCAATTATTTATCAACATACGGCTTACAATTAATTAATCAATTATCATGTAGATAAAATTTTATGGGCAAATTTGTTTGTCACACGCCTTTTGACAATTATATTCAAATACTTGATGTAGTCAGCTTTGAGGTGTATTTTGATGAATAATCATGATATATATAGTTGCTGACTTTATAATACATGTATTGTGTTATATATGCCTTGTATAATTTTATCTGGGACATGATGTGGAATAGTAATAATTAATACGTGTATTAATTATGCGGGTATTACGCTATTTAAAAATAAAATATCATTAAAAAATAAATAATGCATATATATAAGAATCTTGAAGGGTAACCTTGGGCTTGATGTACTGGTAGTGTTATTGTCGTGTGATTGAGAGGTCATGAATCCAATCCATAGAAACAACATCTTGTAGAAATACATAATAAAGTTGCTTACAATAGACTCTTGTGATCCGATCATTCTCCAAATTTCGCGCATAGCAAGAGATTAATGCACTGAACTGCCCTATTTACCTTTGATAATCTCAGTCATTATTGATCACTAACAATTATATTTATCATTATACCTTGCATAAACAAATTTTACATTATAATCCCTCCCTAATTAACTGATATGTGGACGAAAACGACCCTTTAGAATTTGATGTATCAAAATCTTTAAAGTTCTTATACTTTACCACAAAGTCTCCAATTTGTGAAAAAGAGAGCAAAAATAAAAAAATTGGAGAGGAATCTATGTTAGTGTCCGATACTCATTTTAAAATTCGACTTATTAAAATTTGCATTGAATAGCTTTGTTTGACAAAACGCTCCCTAACTATTAAAGAAGATCTCGTTCTTACGACTCAAACCGATGATCGCTTATTAAAATATGAAAGGTACATACCATTACATCATAGCCTTTGGTGATCCTCAATATCTTTTTCATATATAACATTATTGAACTTTAAACTCTCTTTTCACAAATTGTATTTGTTTTTGATAATTTTTTATTGTCTTGGTGACTCTTAATCGTTGACTTACATTAGATATTTTGAACAAAGTCAACTTGTTTATTTTGTTATTTATTTGAACAACCAAAAAGAAAAAAAATTCAATAATTGATATTTTAACAATCATTGACCCTATCAAAGGGTGGAGTAGGAAGAACATTTCCAAATGCATGGGGAAATGTTAACTAATTAAAGTTAAAAGGAAATAATAATTACGTAAAAGAGAGGGAAAAAAATAATTAAGGTTATTATTTATCCCCCCTCCCTTTTTTAAAATAAAATAAAATAAAATCTATTAGGCACATGCCACAATTGGCTTTTCATTACATCCAAACAACAATTGATCAATATAATATAATATAATGTATTATTAACATTATTAGGCCACAAAATAGTATAAATTATAACACCCAAATTAAGGACTAGTTAAGTGTACCAGCCAAATGAATAAGATCATAAGCTATGTTCATTGAATCTTTTAGGGAACAAATCCTATACAAAACTCAGAAAAATCTGATTCTATAACTTAAATGTTTCCTTGAAAATATACAAAACTAAGTAGTATAAAAGTATTGGTCGCAAAATATTGTGGTGGTATGATAAATTCAAATTAGAGATCAGATCTTGAAATT
Organism: Solanum tuberosum; assembly: GCF_000226075.1. NCBI lineage: Eukaryota > Viridiplantae > Streptophyta > Magnoliopsida > Solanales > Solanaceae > Solanum > Solanum tuberosum. The sequence goes on along the minus strand of NW_006239101.1, from coordinate 152,733 downwards.
GAGACCTGAAAATAGGATCAGTCGTCTTTAATAGCTAGGAAGTGTTTATTAGTCAAATCGCGATTTTCTTGCGTAAATTCAAAATAGTCTTTATCAAACGCTCAATGAAAACCGATATATAGTTATGTACTCTTAATCCATCCATTATCAATATCATTAATAAGGAAAGTGTTGATCAAATGTTTTGATGAGGTCAAAAGTACTCTTCGAATCGAGTTAGATGAGAACATGATTGTCTTAATTATAAACAACACTTATTTTCTAAAGTGAGACATTTCGATACAAACCTGAAATAGTCGAAAAGAAAAGAAAAACCAAAAATTACTAGCAAAGTATTGTTAGTCCATCCCTTTTGGGCAGTTAACAATACCGTTAATCAATCTGACCAAACATGATAGCTCCAAGAATCTAGTTTTCTGTTTGTTTTTATAATTAAATTTTTTACAAAAAAAAAAATTACATCATATTGGATTGAGATTTTTGGGGTTTCGAGCAAATTTTCTCTAGTGAATATTGAATAGTTTTGTTTCATTTTAAGATTGGTTGATTCATCATTCATTGCATGTAAACCTATAAATATTTAACATATTCAAAATCTTGTCCCTGTGTTTAATTTAATGATTAAGCTAATAATATTAATATTCATGTTTTGATTGATTTTGTAATTAATGTAGAGATGTTGTGACCTAGGGGACACTCAATATTTGTAATTGTAAAATGTACAATGAATTTTCTATTCCTCTTTATTGTTTTTCATTTACAACAATCTAATAAAGTTCATGGAAATATATATATTATTAATTTTAATCAATATAATCACTATATAATTTGTGTATAATTTAATTTATATACAACAGTTTTTTGTATTTTGGTTTGGGATATTTAACTTGTAGGGGGTGGGTACAGAGGCGGATCGACCCACGTGCACCTGTTAATTTCGGAAAAAATCATGTATAAAAATTAGGATATAATTAATAGTGCGCCCATGAAAAACATAGGAGTGTCGTTGTGCTACTGGTACAAGCTAGAGGATCCACCCGAGAGATCTGGATTTGAATCCAGCCAGAATGTTTATTCCACTCTTTTTATTGCAAGTTTATCTTAGCTCTATTTGAGCTTTGATAATTAATATCGGTGCACCCAAAGTCTTCAAATTCTGGATTTGCCTCTGGATGAATAGGTTCTACATATTAATATGATTTGTATTATTTTAATCAATAAAATCTTAACTAGTTGTTGCTAAAAGAAGCTTTTAATTAGCTTATGATGATTATAATAACGGAAATTATGCCTCAATTGCAAATAAGTTGGGACTAAATTAAACTATATGAGCTATATAAGGACATTTAAGATTAATATTATGTAACAAATAGATGTTGACTTAATTATTATTGTATCTTCATTTAATTTTTGTGCTTATCCAACGTAACGTATCGGTGATAATTATAACATTAATTAGGTGTTTTCAATGGAAAGGGACATTTGTTCTAATCCGATTATCAAATTGATCAATTTTTTAATAATATTTTCACAATACACTCACTGCATAGAAAATTATAAAATACTGAATACTCTCTCCGTCTTTATTTACTTGTTAAATACTTCTTCCATTCCATATTAACTGATCACTTTTCATTTTACACGGTACTTAAGAAATTATAAATAAAATGATTAATTTGACTAATTTATCATTTATCCATATTGATGAATATCAACATAATTTATGATGACACAAGGCATACAAAAGGTATCATTGGAACTTATGCACATTTATTTCAATAGAGAAAATACATAGAAACCCCCCTAAACTATGACCCTTTTTTGAAAAAGACACTTAAACTTTGCGGGGGTCCTAATACACCCCTAAACTAGTTTAAAGTGAAATTTTTAAATCCTTTTTCGACATTTAAGACAGAGAGTGTCTATAACTCGCCTGAAGAGCGTGAAAACTAAAAAAAATAATTAAACTTTTTATTTTCAATATTTTTTATTAAATATATAAATAAAATTTATTTTAGAGTTAAATTTTATTTTTTCTTTCTCCTTCCAAAGAGTTTCACCATTGAAAGAGATGGCAATGACTTCAAGGATTTTTTTTCTCTTTTTTTTTTTCATTCTCTTTCAATGGCAACTAGTTGATTTCCTCTGCGATAGCAACGCCGACTGATTTTGCCGTTTCATCTTTAGATTTCTTTTCTTCCTTCTTCGCCGGCGAAAATCTTCTCCTCCTTTTTGACCGGCGAGGTGAGAAGCGCAGGAAGATGATGGCGACGTTAAAAAAAGAATCATCAGCGTTATTTCCAGTGACTCCTAATCAATTACGGGGCGGAAAATCGTCTTCACACCAAGCAAAAATTGTCCCATCCAAGCTCGGAGAGAGAATTTCCGTTTTTCCAGATACAACCGTTTTGATTGCAAAAATCAAAGGCAAAGTTCACAAAATAATATTTTGATAGAGATTTTAATTTAAGAAAAAATTAATTTGCTAGCTGATTTGATTTTTCAATTTTAGGGTTTAATCTTGATTGATTGATAATAAACACAGTGAAAATGGTGTATAGCATGTCAGTGATGGTGAATTGAAAAAGGAAAAGAAAATAAAGAATTAAAATTAAAAAAAAAACAAACAAAAAAACTGTAAATAAAAACAAAAAGTAGAAAATTATATAAAATTGACACATGGCAAGCAACAATTGGTGCGTGCTTTCACCTTCTTTCTTATAAGTGGGTTTGACCGAAAAATGGGGTATTTATACTACTTTCAAATTGTTCAGTGGGGTATTAGGATCCTCGTAAAGTTTGAGTGTCTTTTTAAAAAAAGTGTTATAGTTGAATGGGGTAATTATGTATTTCCCCATTTCAATATCAAAACATGGTGAGAACAGTTCTTTCTTCCAAAAAAATTCAAAGGAAGTTTTTGGATCTTCAAATTTTGACAGATTAATTATAACTTATTGCTCCATTATTTTGTTTGATCTTCACATTAAATTGATGTTCTCATTTTATAAGTTATTTTTGATTGTTCACGTGTATATTTGTTCTTAAACAATTCTATTATCAGTACTCCAAAATGAGTGAGAGCAATAGTACAAATAAGTAATTAAGTATTGAATGAACTCCTTTGGAAAGATAAATTTTGAGAATTTTAATTTTGTTTAAACTTCTAAAGAGAAATTATGGAAACATTAAGCATGATGATGAATATTAATTATAGGGGTAAAATAGATTTTTTTTTTTTTTTATGTTGATTTAGTAAGTGATCAAGTAATTTAGGACATATATTTTTAGAAAGGTGATCAGTTAATATGAGACAAAGGGAGTATTTTTTAATTTAAGTTTTCTTTTTACTTGTCATTTTTGACAAATCAAGAAATGACAATTTTTTTTCTTCCTATTATACTCTCAATTTATTAATATTGAGTTAATGTCTTTATACATGTAGTGAGTAAATATGTTTAAGACTCTATCAATTAATATGGGATAAAATGATAAATTAAGTATATCAATTATTATTTTCTTAATAGGTATGTCAAGCTAAAATTTAACAAGTAAAAAAAAGGCGGAGAGAGTAGAAACTAAATATAATGGAATTGTTACTCTATTTTTTTTCTCAAAAACTATTGTTCTTTAAATATATACATTGGAGGTTCAAAGGATACTATTAAATGTCGTTTAAAGTAAAATACTAAAAGTCAAGCATCATCAATTTGTTTAAACAGATAGTAGAAAATAACTAGTGAGGTTTAGAGAGCATAGATGTACGTACACTTTAATTATTTTTATTTTTGTGGAGTGTAGAATGTTTCTGATAAACTTTAAAAATTGTTTTTCAAAAAAAGTGGTTTGAAAGAAATTCAATAGTAAAACTATGGAAAAAAATCGAGTTGATGACACAAAGAATTAAAGATAATCAAAGTAAATGAAATACTAATAGTAATAGAATCTTATATATCCATATTTGATAATGTTGGATAACACCAACATTTTGCCTACGACAAGTTCCACTAGAGGATAGAGTGCCCTAGAGCGGATATATGATCGAACATAGTGTTTGTTTTGGTGGCTTAGTAAAGAAATAAAATTATGCTCTTACTATCAGCTATAATTTTTGTCATGATGATAATCGGTTGATCTTAATAAGTGATATCAGAGTTGAAGTCATAAGTTCGATTCCCAAAAATAACATGTTACATGAGGTAGATATTGAAAGATAGATTATTGTGTAACGCCAATATCCTTACCTATGAAAAGGCCCACGAGGAAGTTGCGAAGATACGTTTTTTTAAGGTGGAAGATGAAGTGGGCCGTTGGTTAGGTTAGATAGTGAGAGTTAGCCCAATAGCAAAATAAGCAACAATGAACCCAATTATGACAACTTAGCCCAGATAGCTCTGCAAATTATGCCCAAGAGTGAACTTTGATGACAAGCTAAGCCCACTCATTTATGCCCAAGATTGAACTACTTGTATACATCCATAGTTTTTTCCAAGGTAAAATTACATTAAACTTGCGTTTGAACATTCGATATGAAGTTATGATGGTAAAACAATGTTTAGGTATGTGATTTGGAATTTCAAATCAGGATTTTTAAAAAAAATGTAAAACTTGAGTATTTTATAAGAAAAAACCATCATTTTAAATTTTTGGAAGAAAGATTTGTGCTCTCCGTAAAGAGATTGTTCGTACTCATGTGAAATTATATCAAAGAATAATTAGTTACTACTATTGTTGACTAGTTAATCTTTATAAAATTATTATCTGGAAGTTTAATTTGTAGTCCCTACATTTATTTACAAAATGAACATGGAGATATACGATTAACCAATGAAGCGCCTTAGGATACTTCAATATCTTTTATTATGAATTATATATGATTTGTTCATTTGGTAAGATTGTAAAGTATTGGATAAATTTTGATAGTTTTCACAACTTGTAGGATTTTTCATGTTTATATAAAAAAAAAAATACAACTTAAAAAATTCATATTGCATGTCCAAACAAAACTTCAACTTCATATAATTATTTCAAATCATTATTTTATATCGCATGTCCAAATAGACCCTAAGATATGTTTCACAGTAAAATAATAATAATTCTCATATACACTGACAATCGACAATCAACAACAACTACAATAACAATAAATTCAGTGTATTAATTCCTATAAATGAGATTTGGGAGGTGGTACACTATTAGAGAGATTATTACCGATAAACCCCAACTCAAGTAAAACGTATCAAACAATAAGTATATAAAGTTAAAATAATGAATAAAAAACAATAACAACAATAAATAATAAATAATACGATTAGCGAAGCAAGCGAAATAAATAATACGATTACACACAATATATACATTTTTTTTTTGAAATTTGTTTGCAAACATATGCATATTGCCTGGTCAAGCAACTAATCCTTCCATTAATCAAGCACAAAGATAATATTTTGGTTGAAATTGTTAAAAAGATATTTAGGAGTTTGAATTTAATTTGGATATGAATTTCTTTTTTAAAAAAAGTTAAACGTTTTGTAAGTGAAAATCATTATTTCATTTGAAATACATACTTTTCAATTTATTTCTATTTAAAGTATAGTTGAAATAATTAACCAAAATAATAAAACAAAATTAGTTTTTCAACTTCAAATCATACCTTCCAACATCTTTGATCAACTGCTTTCGAGATAAAATAATTATTTTTCAAAGTTTAGAAAAAAGAAGCGTCACTTTTTACATTGTTTTTAACAATTTCTCAAGTTTTGCTAAAATTTTAGTACTTTGAAAAGGCAAATTTAGTTGAGAGATTGCAAAATAAGTTTCTCTCCCACTCTTTTTTTTTTCACTGTCATCTTCTCCCTTCACTTAAAGACAAACCTAGAATATTTAAAAAATTTATAATTAACTACAATTTTAAAGAGATTAATTATGTAGTTTCAATATCCCTCGAAAACTTTTTCGGTCAAATGATTATTTTTTTTGACGTATTTCATAAGTCAAAAGATAAGAAATCTCATATAAAATATTTTGCATCTATGATATTTGTTATATTATTACTATATATTAGAAGAGTCTAGGATTTACTACCATTGTTCCAATTAAATCATTACAAATGTCCAATACTTACTATATAAAATATATAAGTGGGCCCCACCTCCTTCCACTTAAATAATAATTTTCAACCTTATCATGGTAAAAGTTGAATTTATTATCCTTTTCATTTAATTTTATATGATATTATTTTTTCCTATAAAATCATTATATATGTTTTAATAATTTAAATTTCAAAAACATTATAATTTAACTTTAAAGATTTTATTTTATCAAAATCTTGTACATTGAAATATATAGTTATGAATTTAAAATATTTTTAAAATCATATAAAAATTTCAATAACTTCTCAAATTCCATAATATAACACTTAAATACTACATATTATATATTATTAATTACTATACTATAAATCACTACTAATATCCAATATATTTATCAAACT